>NW_025786289.1:0-18621 GCF_021130785.1 Homalodisca vitripennis
GTAGTGATTTTTTTAACATTTTTACATAACAATCAAGGATAATGTAATAATTTTTATTTTTAAAAGATATACTTTAATATAAGTACTACATTTTTAAAAGCTCATCCAAATCTGCCTTTTAAAATTATCCCAAAATAAGATTTAGAAACTTGCTGACTTGCTATTAACAGATTTTTTAAGTGTATGAAGCAAACCTCAGCGAGCCATAACCGAGACATGTATTACAGCCCCAGGGGGGGGGGGTACAGCATTCAAAATAAAATAAGAAAAATACTTATACAATATGGGACAACAGAAACTTCCCTTATTTCGAAGATATAATTGAAAAGAAAGTAATGAAGACATATTTTGTTTAACTTTCAAACTTTTTTAAACCAAAATATTCCGTAGCCCAGCAAAGTTCCTGTGTATCAAGTAAGAATATCTGAGATATATATTTTGCTCCAAATGTTATAACTTATTTCATAAATATAATAGGGTTTGTTGCACTTTAAATGCATATAAATTATACTTAGTAGTAGTTTATACAATAATTCCGTTGACCCGTATTTTATTCTACGAGGCACGCCCGTCCAGCAAAGTAATTGTACTGGTACTCTCAAAGCTTTAGGGAATACCTTTTTTGTCGACATGTTGGCAACTACTGCCGCGTAGCGTTGACAATCCTCCTCTTCAAAACTAGACCAATTCGAGGTTAGTGTGGATTTCGCGCCGTCATTCGCTACCCATCGTTGTTGAAGGGAAAAGCTCTCGGTTGAAATTTAAACAACTAAACGAGGTGGAAACTGTTTAAGACTGTCCTCTTAGTTTCATAGTGGTAGTGGTGTAACCAATGTTTCGTCGTCCAGTAACAATAGAGTAGAGAAAAATTATCGCCTTCCAAAGTTTTGGTAGCGGTTCGCAGAAAAACTCTTTGTAGGCTCTGCACTCGATTCAACTTGTGGGCTGTTTCTGTCAGTTGTTTTGAGACCCATCTCGCAGACAATTTCTGATATCACCGCCACCCCCCCGAGAAGTTTCTGTGATTGTATTCGTGTATCAATGGGATCTGGAGATTTTTGTGGAAACATCGCAGAAAGTTCCATCTAATGTCCAATCTTGGCGATCGGTCATCGTGACGCACGCAATCTCGATTTTTCCACAAGTTTGTTCGTCAGTCATAATTTGAAAGGTCCTTCCAACTCACTCTGATCGTCATGAATTCAGAAATCTCTAACCTCGAAAACACTAGTTTTAATAAATGAAATATAAAACAAAACAAAAATAACCTATACTAAAGTATGCGGCAACGACCTGATCAAATACAATGAAACAAACGTTGTGGCAACAAGACCCATACAGGTTGATGTCGTCAGCTGTCAAGCCGATAGAGCTGAGTGCGGGGCGGAATAACATTTTGCAATGTACAATTGAGCAATGAGCAAACATAAAAGCCAAAGACCAACAAAACCGGTATCAATAATTGGTAGACTTGATTCTTCTTCTTTACATTGGTGTCAGATAAAACTGTGATTTTGGTTAATAATGACACATTCACAAGCTCCATCAAAACAAAAGAGGTTGAAAATAGGACCCGCATATGGGGCGATGCCGAATATCCTGGGAGACCCCAAAATGATGCCTCGCATCTGAGCGGCGAAGTTGCCAGTATACTAGGGTTAAGAGAGTTCTATGTTTAACTTAGTTTTTAAAGATGACATCAGCACAGATAGTGGCCGGCATTGTTGGGAATACAATGCCACTGCGCCGTTAATCGGAAGCCTCTAAAGATTTCGTTCAACTTCCTCCAGCATATCCGTCCAGTACGCTGGCGATAGCTTTCATGAATGTTGTTCTTCCAGTTTAAACCAGGGTCTTGGTGGATGATCAGTATAGACTCTAGGTTGGGATTTTTGAAACAGCCCCAATAACAAAATAATCGTACAGAGGCTAAATCCAGGGGATTGTGCTGGCCGAAAAGGTCACCCCTTATAAAAGAAATGGCGATCCTGGGAAGTGGTTGAATGCAAAACCTGCCATTAACAACTCGGTAGCCGTGACAAATCCGTCCTGCTGGAACCAAAGACACATATCTCCTCATCATCCATACACGAATGAAGTATTTGGTCACAGATAAACTCCTGGAGCATATGTTTGTAACAATGAGAATTCATGGATGTTAGTTTTCTCCTTCAAGAAAACCATGGGACAATTATTCCATCCCAACTCTTGATATAAGCCAACACCAAACAGTAAATACCCATGATATGAACGATAGTGGTCACTGATAAAGTTTGCCTGGTAATTACAGCATGTGCTCCAATAGCGCATGTTCTGTTTATTTGGAAATAATGGAAGTGAGTATTTGTTTTGGCTAAAGAAAGCAAGTGTACCTTGAAGGGCATTTCAAGAAGTGCCTCACATGCCGATTGTTCTTTGAAAAACAACAAAATCACATAGAATTAAAGTTTTCTGCAATAACAGCTAGTTTGTAAGGGTGATTCATAACTCTCCATAAACTGCCAAATAAACATGTTCCTTATAAAATAAGTATCATTTTAATTAAATATAAAATTAATATTTTTTAATATTAATTGGAAACTATAACACATTATCTTTAAGAAACACTATCCAAGTTTTGAAGTAAAAACAAAGACTAATGTAATAAAAAAAAGTCCGACAACAAACATGACTAATTCAATGTCTTGAGTGGACTATATTCCTTGGCCATTTTGAGGAATAATATGTGGAAATGGGTTATAAGTGTTTTTAAATATTGAAGAGTTTTTATTAGTTAAAAGGGAAGTTCTGAAGAAGTGGTAAAGAATACATATCATCATATCTGTGGCCAGGAAAGCAAAATTGTTACAGGTAAAGGATAGATTAGATTACAATATTTCTTTCATATCACATAAAAAGTGAAATGCTTACAATTGGGATAAAATCGTAATGCAATATTTAAAGGTTGTTCCATCTCAAAATTCACTACTGACCAAATAACAGGCTTTTTCTAATTATCATCATGTTCTATGGATTTGCTTTTAATTCCACGGCACATGTGTGTGGCAACAGACATGATAATAAATTGTTAAAACCAAAATTCTTTAGCAGTCTAAGTTTAATTTTTTAAAACCAAGTCTTGATTGGATGAATATTAGTTTTAAAGAATCTTTAACTTTTTTAAAGATAATTAAAAACTTTTTACTTAGTTTTTATTGCCTCTTAATACCTGGAGTAAGATTTAACTCTGGTTATTGATTTACGCTGGCTATTTTCCAACTGCATTAAATTGTTATGTTTTCATTAATTAACACAGGTCCCATATTATAAACAGTATTTAGTAGTTACTTAGTAGAAGATGGTTCTAATACTTTTAATTTGAATTGGTTTCATTACCTTGCCTCAACTTGACTAAATACTTAATTTTTAAAACAACCCTCAGAGTAATTTTAAAGTTAGCAGAAGACCAGCAGAAAAATTAAGAGAAATTAATTCAAAAAAAATCTTAAAGAAAAAACAACAGATGACATAACAAAATAAACAGAAGCTTGAGTGCAAGAGAGTGACAGAGGGGAATGGAAAAACTGAAGTTCAAAATCTGATATCCCACCAAGAAAACAAGTTTAAAAACTGTATACGTCCAAAGATATAGAAGAAACGTTTATTATATTGACAAAGTTTTTGTGTAACACAGCTGCTTCCCATAAATTATTTCATTAGAAAATGTACGAATAACAACACAGGTATTTTTACATCACAAATATTAAATAGTAAAAATACAAACATTGCATATCAAAAACTGCATTAATGACATCACACATTGAATGCTAAAATAAACAGAAAAATTTGGGAAAAATGATATTGACAATACCAAAATTAAAAGCCTTAGAAAAGATGGTACATATAAATTGAGTTTATTAGAGCAGCTTGGATGAAGTTGTATCAGATATATGTGCAGACAAAAAAGAATATCCATTACCACAGAGAAAAAAATGCAAATAATTATATTTTAAAAATGATTCCAAAATTTGGCATATGAAATTTTTTTCCTAACTATGACGAAACATACAGAAATTGGAGTTATATAGACTTGAGCTTTTGCAAACTCTAGTACGATTTAATTAATACTGTTTTATTAATGATGTATTATTAAAATAAATTGTTTTAAATAACATATTTATTTATTTTTAAAATTTAAAACCAATAATATAAAATAGTAAATATATTCAAACCCCCTTTCCATGAAGGTGTGACGTGTCATGACCATGACATTTTATAAGCCTCATGTCTGTGGATTTAAAATTTTATGAAATGTATAAATTTTTAAAAAGTGGTGTTTTAACGAACTTGACCAGATAGTATGGTTTGAAATTTATATTGTTACAATGTTAATTGTAAAAAAGCCGTTTTGCAAAAAAAATGACATTAAACAGGGTGAACCATTTATTTTAAAACTACTTTTCATAAAATATTGCGTTTTGTGTGGAGAATGCCCCAAGGGATAAAAACTTCAGTTTCTTTTATGAAGGATTTGCCTACACATTTTGAAGTTAGATATCCTTACAGCTGATGTTTTTTTTATACCCATGAAACAATACAACTGAACGGCCCCAGGAACACGATTTCTACAATATGTGATATAAAGTGGGTACCAGAATGCCAATGGAACGTTGGTGATAGGATTGAGCCGCCTATTTGACAAGTACGCTTCAACAACGCCTGAACGGTGGTGCTCCAAATTCCATCCCACTTCATTATACAGAACTAAACTGAAGTGGATAAAAAACTTTACGAACCTCCCTCCCTCAAAAGCCTAGGCCTAAAATAAGACTATAACGTATCAAGATACGGAGGCCGTCAAAATATAGGAACGATAAAAATATTAAAAACAAAACAAACCAAAGTACTAAATAACAAAAAAAACACCGAAGAAAAAGACAAAATAAAAAAAATCAACTAAAAAAATAAAGAGTGAAAACCTAAAAAAAAAATAACTAAAACCTAAAACAACTAAAAAAAACAAAACAAACTAAAAAAACGAATACGAAAAAATAAAAACAAATCAAAAAAAATAAAAAACAATAAATAAAACAAAAAAGAAACTACCTAAAGAGAAAACAACACAAAGAAACATAGAAAAAAATACAGAACACACTAAAAAAACCAAAAAAACTCCCCTACTCACTCTAGATCCTATTACATAATAGCCGTCACTTCATGGTGCCTAATTCAATTAAAGCAAGTTCCTCAAAACCCCAACCGTGTATTAATTGTACGCGTTCAAATACCACCTTTACACGATGAAACATATTAAACAGACAGCAGCAGACATCATTGTAATCTATAGTTTAAAACAATTTTAGACTTCTCTCTGAATTATAAAACATATTATTTTGTCTTAAAAGAGTCCAACATTTTTAGACAGCAAATAATGAAAAAACATTCGCTTTATGTTTTCTAACTAGAGCCTATTCTAAGTCACATAAAGGGCACCAACCAAAAGATTGAATTATTACTTAAATTAAGTAAAATTAATTAAATAAAAATAATGAATTGAAATGTTTGTTTGGCTTACCTATTGACTTTATCAGCATTCCTCCTGACCACCTCAACAATAATGATTTCACAAATTTTGTTTAACGAGCAGTGTCAGTAGAGAAGGCAGCCATGTTTTTGCGGAATAACTAAAATTACAAGTTTCTCCTACTGAAGGAATTTGTGGGAAGTGTTGTCCAATTTCAATTCCTAGAAAAAGAAAAGAAAATTGAATAATTTAAGACAAAACATAAAATAACAAATAATTCCCTCAAATAAAGTGAATTTCGCTACAGCAAATAATTTGCTCAAGAGCCTATTCCTAAATACCGTGATCAAGCTTGCCCCAGCCTAGTTTTACATAACAAAAGTTAAGGCTACAGATTGATGATGTGTAGTGCCCTAATTATGTTTTTTTTAAAGATACTAATATTGATGTTTTAACAAAGTAACGTTTTTTATAAAAATAACCATATTATTTGTATTTTGTATTTTAAATTAATGAAAAGACGATTTTTATAGATTGTTTACAAAATAAAATTTTATTTTCCAACTATACTGGCTTTTAACAAAACCTCTTAAAAATCTTTTAATTACTGAGGTTCTAAATTATATTTTATATTCACTACAAAAAATGATATACATACTATAAATGTAAATAATTGGTTTCTGGGAAGCTAAAGTATATATAGAATTTCAGACTGTTTTGCGATAAGTATTATTGGTAATATCCCGGAATAACCAATAACTATTTAATAATAAACGTTGCCTACAAGAACAAATAATTTTTGCTAAAATTTAGGAAGAGCATGTAGCAATTTTGCCTAAGAAAATGTTCATCTCAGCTTAAACCCCCTGTATAATGCTACTTTTGAAAACAATTATTATTACCCTGTGAAGAACAATCCCAACAGTTTTAAGTGAGGCGTCCTGGCAGGAACCAGAAACATTGAACCTGGTTGAACTCCCAGTTAACATCAATGGCACCAAAACAGCTCCTTGATGTCCATCGAAAGTTCCTAATCTCTCTCCGTTCAGCGAATAACCAGACATTAGGAATTTGATCCTTAGATTGCAGAGAATAGTAGATCTCCTTCACGGTTGTACTTAATTTGATGTAATGGAACGCTGATGACCTTGAAGAAGTAAAGGTTTCTGTAAATTAAAAACAAATAAAATATATCTTATTGTTAACAAATTATAAAAGCAACATATACTTACTAGGTTTATGCCTTATGAATCATGTAATAAGCTGAAAGAACACTAAAGGCTTTGCCACTTTTACCACAATCATTATTTAAAACTAAATTATTATGAATACCTATTGGATGAATGAATATATATTTCCCAATAATACAAATTAAAATACGTATGTATCTTACATTACATTATCTTTTAACGTAAGGAGGTATTAACTATATTTGATAAACAGAAGACAAAACAACCTACTATATAAATGTACTGGATACGGTTCTTTTAGGGAAATTAGGGTCTGCATGGGCAAGTAAACCTGTGCGTATACCCGATGCCATTATGGTGCTGATAATTGGAACGGATTTTAAAAGAAAACCAAATTAAATGTAATACATTAAATTTATAATGTTAAATATTTTATTGGATCCTACAGCACTGATTTATATATAATTGCTATTGTAAAGAACAATAAAGTTAGGCTTTTAAGGAACCACAAAGTTAAAATTAAAATTATTTATTATGTTTGAAATCAAATTTTAATTGTTAAAATGTTTACAAACAGGTTTAATTGTCCAGTAGTTTTCCAAAACTCTGTCCGTTTTACCAAAAAAACATAATCCTATCACTTGAATAGTTTTTATAATTGATTGTGTTTATTTGTACAATATTAGGTTATTACACATGATTTTAAGTTGTCTTTAAATGCTCTTGTTATTATAAAAGGTATTCAAATTTACAAATAAACTTTCCTTATAATAGTTATTTTGGTAATTTGGGGTTATACCAACCACACCCAGACATGAATCGTTATTTGACATTTGCTTCTACTGATTACTAGATTAGCGTAGAACAATATTTTGTCAATATAAAACAGGAATTGTCTTATCGCAAACCCCTCCCCACCCTCAGACAGAGGTCAAAGTCGAGCGGTCTAAGATAACGTGATTTGCAGAGTCTCGCCGCCCGTTCAGTTGGTGCGTCGCTTTGTTGTACTTCCGTGTTTTTACCTCTACATTTTCTCCAAACACAAAAATTCAACAAAAACAAACATTATCCAAACTAAAACTAAACTCTTTATTGAAAAGACACTCAAAACTTGTTTTTATTCTTGATACCACTCCGGCCACCCAAAATGCCAGTGCCCTCCGGCCATCAGCGCGGGCTTCGGCAGCAACCTTCGCTGCCCCGCACTGATGTCGACAAAAGAAAAACATCCCTCGAGATATTACTTATTAGTAATAATATCAAATTTTAGAGGGGCAGATCAGAAATATAAATTGAATTGTAATGGAAAAGGCAATTATGTACCGTGCAAATCATGTGATGCCGCGCAACTGCCCTAATCGGGATTCTCGAGAAAGATAAGATAACAACGACAACAATACTGATCACAATACCTGGAAATGCTTGTAATTTTGTAATTAAACAGTTGTTTTTTCGTTCTATCATGTTTGTTTTCTATAAATTTATATTTTTATGTTCTTCATACTGGTGTGGTCGGTATGATCCCAAAATACCGAATTGTTTTCTGAAACCTTACGATTTAGTAAAAATAATCTCTAACAATTAACTATTTTTTATAATTTTTGTTTATGGTAGAATATTAGGTTAGAACACAATGATTTTTAGGTTGTTTTTAAATGTTCTTTATAATGAAATTATTGAAATTTCTAAATAAAGTTGTTTTTATATTAGTTATTTCACTTCAAACTTGATATTTCACCACTACAATATGATTATCTAAACTATATAAACAAAAAATGTTGACACGAATTATGTTATATAAAAACTATCTGTTATAGAAATGAAAGCAAACAAAACAGTTTAATATTTAGTTGTTACTTTTTACTGTTTTTAAGGATATACTATGATTTTATAGTGGTGGTGGCCTCTTATTACACTGCAGCCCTTGATTTTTAAATTGTTTCCATAGAAATTTTGGTAATTCTAAGCAATATATGGGTCAACCTCGATTTTTCTCATATTACAATATAATGTTCCAATAGTCAATTAGAAAAGGAAAATGACTAGAATTTCTTGCCGGAAAGCAGTTATAGGGAGCAGGCAACCGCCAGACGGTCATTATATTGCTTAGAGTTACATATTAGTGATCAGGGGCACTGACGTGATCTGGGCTTCAAATTTGGAACTACTCGAGTTAATTTTATTTCTAAAAGATAAGCAGCGCGAAGCGCTGCGCAGGCGGGCAGGCATCGTGCGTGATCCTTTTTTTTTATTAAAAATTTCGGTAATTCTAAGCAATATATGGGTCATCCTCGATTTTTCTCATATTACAATATAATGTTCCAATAGTCAATTAGAAAAGGAAATGACTAGAATTTCTTGCCTGAAAGCAGTTATAGGGAGCAGGCAACCGCCAGACGGTCATATATTGCTTAGAGTTACATATTAGTGATCAGGGGCACTGACGAGATCTGGGCTTCAAATTTGGAACTACCTCGAGTTAATTTTTATTTCTAAAAGATCAAGCAGCGCGAAGCGCTGCGCAGCGGGCAGGCATCGTGCGTGATCCTTTTTTTATTAAAAAATTTCTGATAAATTGTTATTACATATTACAATATAATGTAGGTAATGTTTGTAAAACAATTTTAAACACATAATTACATGCTGGAAAGCAAAGTAAACCAATATAATCCGCCCAATACAAAATCTCCGTAAAAATCTGGTAAAGGAATCTGTGTCATTCCTTTGGCCTGAATCAATTCAGTATATACAAAGATCACGCACGATGCTTGCCCGCTGCGCACCGCTTCGCGCTGCTTGCTCTTTTAGAAAAAAAAAAATAACTCGAGTAGTTCCAAATTTGAAGCCCAGATCACGTCAGTGTCCCCTGATCACTAATAGATAATTCTCGCGGTTTGCCTGCTCTCTATAACTGCTTTCCAGCAAGAAATTCTAGTCATTTCCTTTTCTAATTGACTATTGGAACATTATATTGTAATATGAGTTGCCTGCTCCCTATAACTGCTTTCCGGCAAGAAATTCTAGTCATTTCCTTTTCTAATTGACTATTGGAAACATTATATTGTAATATGAGAAAAATCGAGGTTGACCCATATATTGCTTAGAATTACCGAAATTTTGTCTGAAGTGTTTTTTTTTAATTAAAAACATTAAACATACATTTGAATGTTAAATGGTTCTGTTTACATAATACATTTGCCTTTAAAAAAGAAATAAAAATGAGCTTTTTATGAACAAAAATAAATTATAGGGAAATTTTTTCCAAAATCTTGTGTTTTCGTCCTAAACCCTCTGGCACTTTTCACATGATCACACAACAAATAACTAGGCATTTTTCAACATGGGTTTGTTTTTAACTCTGGTACTAAAATGATTAATTATAAAAAAAAACCCATAAGGAGAGTATTCTTTATGAAAATAATTTAGACATATGTCAATACTCAATCATGGATTTTAACTGCCGACAACTGAAAAAGTTAACCTAACATCTATGTTGAACCTAAATTACTTTTTAAATGCGCGGCCTCCCATTAGACTAATATTTGTTCAACTAGATAATAAAACATACCATTATAAAAGGAAGTTCCTATGCAAATTCCTTGAAAATAAAATAACCCCTACAAAACTACTACAACGTGATTAATCACTGAATGCTTACACCACACCAAGATCTGAGTTAAGGTTGGGACACACATAACCGCACCGTGCCCGACACGTGAGTCGGCCGATTGTCGGTGCGGGCTCGGCTCGGTTACCGTGAGGCCACACAATGTCCGTATGCAGTCCCGAGCGCAACAATCTCACTGTTTGTACTAGAGCATGTTTCTTTTGAATTCAAAGTGACAGATACTTAAAAAATATTTGGAAGATTAAGTATTGCTTGAGAAAATTGTTAATTTCATTGTTGTTATATTTATTAATAGCTGTGGTGAATGATACATTGCAATGCTACAGTAAAGCTTTTGTATCAATCAGCTAGTGTGTAAAATTTGTAAATAATATCATTATCTTGGTTATCATGTTTAATGTAATAATGTTATAATTCTTGTTCATTGTGTTTCATTGCAGTGAATTTCGGTCAAATACACTATAAACAGTGTATTTTTATGTTTTTTTGTATTAAACCCAAGAGCTATAGTGTGATGCCAGAGAGTTTGCCATGTTGCAAGCCCGTTTATAATAATTTGTAAAACATAGTAAATATTTGTAAAATATATACTGGAGAACATACAAAAAACAAATTTTACAAAATTATTTCTTTTATAAGCCCCGAGGACAAATAATTTATTGCCAGAATTAGTCAAAATAGTAGAAACATAAATATATTTTCTAAAAAAATTAGAGTATGGTTGATTGGTCAAAATGATATTGAGTATATGTTTAAGATAATTAATTAGTGTATGATTAGTACTTGTCTGCTAAGTTATAATAATATTTAAAGTTAGAACATTATAAAATAATTATTTATAATATAATATTTAATGCTACATGTGTAAAGCCTAATATTTGAATTGTAAATCATGCATAAATCCTTTTTGTTTAATACAGCACAATAGTTATACTAAATTTAAACCTTGAAACGTAATAGTACATTATTTACTACATAAGTTACAATAACTAATTTTTATCATTTCATTCTTGCTCGATTCCGCTATTTTTATTTTTTCCCTTTTTGTATAAAGTATCCCCAACACAGGAACAGCCTCTTATTGGGTACCTAAATTTCCCTTATTTTGTAAAATCTATTGGCTTAATTATTAGGTTTAAGAAAAGAAAGAAAATCTAAAAGGATGTAACCTACTTTTTATATTTTATTACTCTAAGTACATAAATTAGAAATAAAGTAAGTAGAAAAAAAATTTTTTTTTGTTATTTACTGCTATTGTAAATACGTTTATGTCATAGTCTTATTTATTACTAAGCACTGGCAATAATATTTATTTGTAATATTCAGTTTGATATTATGGGGGAAATAAATGATTTAGTATTATTATTATTTATTTTAACATGGGTTTTTCTTGTTTGAAACTCTTATTGTAAAAACAATATTTTTATTTTTACTTTATTGAAGTGAAAAGAATAATAAATAAAAATGTCATAGAGACATTCTAAATATGACTCCTTACAAAAATACCGGAATAAATTTATCAAGTAACTTCAAAACATCAAAGAAAAATAGATTTTTGCTCTAATAATTACATGCTTGTTATTTTTTAATTAATGAAAAATGTTTATAGACTTTTTAATAGTTCGAATTTAGTTTGTTTAAAATCACTTAATGTACAACATGGTTTTCAAATTTGTTGTAATAAGAAAATATGCACAATAAGAAAATATGACTAGTTTACTCTAATGTAAGAAAATGTAATAGCCTACTTTTATCAATAAATATGATTTTGTACGCGAACACAGGATGTAGAGTTAGTAGGCTATACTAAATAATTCAATAAAATAGAACGTGTAGACTACATAAATAGTTTTAAAAAGAAGAACGCAACAGTAAACAACCATATGATGTGCACGCTCAGTTAGACCGCACCGTGCCCGTCACAATCTTCCAAACCTCCCACCATATCGGTGACTGGTGCCGGGCACCGGTTGCACGGTCCCAACGAACGGTCCTGGTTGTCGGTGCGGACAAGTATGGGACTTTATGCAGGTTGAAAACATGCGCTGGCTCAATTCTTTCGCCGTATGTCCCCGGCCCAAGCATATACGGCCCGACTATGACGTGTCCGGGCGCGGTTGCGTGCTGTTATTGTGGTGTCTCCCAAACCTTTAGCCCAATACCAGAGACCGACGAGTGGGCGGATGGGGGCGACCAATGACTATGCATCAAACGCAACGAAACGCTAACCGATTGACAGTACCACTAGTTCCACATTCCAAGTTTTGTTTTAATTATCTTACTAAAAGCAGGCTTTGGTTAGTCGAGTGAGACAGTATCTTTTTCCGATTTCATCTTATATAAAGGGCTTTTGATGACAATCATAAAAGCCTGAGAGCTGCACTGCCATGTATTTCGCTTCTACATAAATTAATATTCTGGGATTTATTTATGAATATGTTCGGTTGGAAGTGGGGAAAAATTAAATAAACAGGCCCCTGGTTTTATTGTTGAACATGTACAACATTTTTAAAACAAACAGGAAATACGAATTTTTATGTGATAGAAGAATATAGATCCTATTCAGTATAATTGCTTTATTGAAAATTACTGGGCGAAATTTTATGGGTAGGTGCCATGAAAGGAGGAAGTCAGGATGGAAAAGTTTCTGCCTATCTGGAACCCCCGTCAGACGTTTCTAACAGTGCAGAAGTGATGCGTGGGGCACGAATTGAGAAAAAAAATACTTGTTCATGTTTTCTAATGTAATTTCATATGTGTCATTCCTAATCTGGTACTTATTTATAGTTCCTAAAAACGTTAACTTCAAAATAAAAGGTCCTCCTGTTGATTTACAAGAGCATTTATATCTTGATTATATTTATTTACAAGTTATTTCAAGGCAATCTATTTTCTAAAAAGACGTACCACAATGAGGATATAGCATAATTAAATGATCTGTTTTATTTCTTTATACTCCTTGAGTAAACAAACTAAGCAAAATGGAATAGAATGCAGTTTTTTAAGAAAGCTGTACCTTATTTTATTATATTTTGTATTTATCTTATTTATTATTTCAACGGCATCCGCCAATATACAAATAAATTTCCACAACATTTTCATGCAAACTTAAATATAACATCAACAAAATAAATAACTCAACTAATTAAATTACAGAGAAAAGTAAAGTTGATTATGCATGTGGAAATAATAAATACAGTATTAAGATTTTGTGAAATAATGTATATCTAATAGTGAAAAAATCCCACATGAATACATCCATCGTCCATACTGTATATTAAGGGGAAAAAAAACTCTTATCAACTCATTACTGTTTCTGCAAATCCTCCTTTTTAAGGTACGTGCGGATTGACATGTCATATCAAAACATATCACCATCGGAAGAGTAATGCTGTTTCCACGCCTATGACAGGTCTGAGCAATAGGACCGGTGGTCAGCCTAGTTAATTGTTTGAGTGGTGGCAGGTGTGGAAAAACAATTATTCCTGGATCTGGTTCTCCAGCAGGCACCAAGAGGTGATTATCCTACTCAGAAGTCTCTGGTGAATCGATCGCCCCGTTCGATAAGCTTGTGCAGGAAAAATAATATCAAACATTCTCCTTCTGCATACTACCAGGCGGTCAGGCAGAAGAAATTCCTCTCTGTCTCCAATGTGCGGGGGGACAGAGTACCACCCGATTAAGGCCTGCACCTCTCCGGCACTCTCTTTGAAGTCTGCTCAAATATTTGTTTTGAATACCTCTGTAGTTATGTTGAATATGAGATGCGTAATGTAGGGGAACCTAAACAAGAGTACAATATCTCCAAGATTAAGGTTCGAACTAAAGCGACATTGTACCAAGAGCGTAGGTAGTGTCTCGTTCAACCGAACGAGTCCTCTCTAGACATTCCGAAATAAAGTGGAATCCTAGCATTTTGTTTTTGCCCTTCATAAGACTACCGCCATCAATGTGTGCATCGGGTTGACAACCATTTGTAGTCACAAACTTACTTCCAAAGTACGTTTATTCGAGGTCAACTCTCAGCTTGATCGTCCAGCCGGATACAGTTTGTAATTGAAACAGCAACAGGATTCTTCAGCACGAGCAGAAGGTGAAATAGATTTTTGTTTAAGAACATTTGGTTGAGATTAATGACCATCTTTATTTATCATCGCAACCACACTCAGCAATTAAGGTTCAGATCACGTTGAAGCATTGAGACAGTCATACACGAGAGTATGAGTTTCTTTGAATATCTTGAGGTCATCTGCGAAGAGGAGATATTCCGATGATAGGTGGGCAGATGATGTCGTTGACAAACAAGTTGAAAAGAATAGGGCCAAGCTTGGACCCCTGTGGGACACCTGAGGTGGGAGGAAATTCTTCAGACAAATGGTTTCCAAGTTTGACCCTCAGCGAGCGTCCACTTAAATAGCTCTTGAACCATTCTAGAGAGAGTCCGCAGAAACCATATCCTTCGAGCTTGGAAATCAGAAGTGAGTGACTAATCTTGTCAAATGCCTTGGAAAGGTCTAAATAAATGCTGTCCAACTTGATGTCTTCGATTAAAACGCAGAAAGAATATAGTCTGTGTAGATGACAAGGTTGGTCTGGGTGGAACGACCCTTGCAAAACCCATGTTGTTGGGGGACAATGATACTCTTTATGTCATTAGATATCAATTCCAGCACTAAACCTTCCACAACCTTAGCCAAAGCAGGCTGGATGACGACTGGCCTGAAGCTGGTGACATCAGTAGCATTTGGTGTTTTAGGAATCGGCACAACATAACTGGACTTGAGTGCTGTGGGAAAGATGCCGTCCATAAATAGTCTGTTTAAGTAAATTGGTGAGAGGCTTTGAAAGCTGAACGCTACATTTCTTGAGAACTATAGGTGGGATGAGATCAGGACCATTACCTTTGTTGACATCAAGTGACTCCAGCTCCTTCCGTACTCTTTCCTCACTTACATGGAAGCGATTTACATTGAAGTTGCTAGCAAAATGAAAGTCTAAAGTTGTGGTCATCCCTGGGATTGAAAGTTGAGGCGAAGAAGCCAGCAAAAAGATTGCACATGACATGAGGGTCATCAGTAACTGTGTGATTTAAAAGTCAGACGAGTTGGGATATAGACCTGCGATTTCTGCAATTTGCTTCACATAACTCCAAAAAGATTTTATATTGGAGGGTATAGAATACTCAATATGCCCAACGTATCTGTTAAAACAATCCTTGGCCAGCAACTTGCACTGGGCCCTGGTATGAGAGAACCTCCAGTAGTCCTCAAATGACAATGAAGTCTTGTAGATCCTGTGCAGTTTCTTTTTTAAAGATGAATTAAATTTATCAGTTCTTTAGAAAACCAAATGGGAAACTTGGACAATCCAACCTTTTTCATGCAGGTGTTGTCCAAAATAATTTCTCTAAGTTTCCTCGCAAAAACGACTGAAGGCTAAGTCAGGGCCCTCCGCCAAACGCACATCGATATTAGCAATGGCCCAAAGAAATATTAGCAATGTTGCACTTTCTGAAGTTGGGGATGAAAGTAGCAGTGCAAGAGCGACGAGACATTTCAGGAAGATCAATCACAGCTGTCAGGGCAGGATGGGCTATATCTTCAGCTAAAACCAAGACTCTTCTCTCTTGCGGTGTGCGATTACGAATGACAAGGGATGTTAGTGGAAAATTACGATACAAGGAAATTTTCCTATTGTAATTAGGAATAGTATTCCAATCTGCCCAAGGTCGAGATTCGAGAAAAGAGAGTAAAGCTCCAATATCCTTGAGAGCGGAAGGCGAGTATGGGTGTTCGGAGGTTGTTGCGAGTCCAGTCCAGAATCCTTGGGCAAATTAAAAAATCTCTCAGCAATAAAACCACAGAAGTAATATATTTCATATTCATGTTCGACGATGGACGGATGTGGAAAAATGATCACAAAAATTCCTATATAAAGTCTGGATGGGGCATACCAATTCATGGTGGTATATTTTATAATAACAAGTTATTTATAAGGGCATATTTGAAGAATGTGCACAACCTCAGGAGCATCACTCAAATTATGGTTTTCAACCAACAATCAAAAACTGCTTGGTTTCATCAATGGGAATGAGGCACATGAGGTCTCTATCAGCATTATTCTTGACTGCAAATACACACATCCAACCCACCCAGGAGAATTTTTTAAAACTAATTGTGAGCGGCACGTCCCTGTCTTGTCTGTATATGGAATAGCTTAACATTAATCCCAGTTCGGCATTAGGAGATTTTCCATGGGAATACTGAGATTAGTTTCTGTCTGCAATAATTATAACACCATCGTATGCTAATGTTCACACAAGGGATGTGACGGCAGTTCTAAAAAACCTGATTCTATTTTGGGAACGTGATAGGGAGCGCCCATCTTGGGACGTTTTAGGGTTATGTAGGACATCTAACCTTATTGACTGTCTACTGAACGCAACGGCATTGTTTTTTGTCATTGACTGTAATCTTTCTTCCGGCACTTGTCCTATTCACCATACTTTAATAGTAGAGGTCATAACCTCAACCTTTGGAGTAACAAAGCCACGGTTGCTTTAACCTCCTGCCTGAGCTCCTTACATAGGAGGTTCTTCCCTTCTCTTTCATTTCCTCTGACTGTCCTATTCCCACTTCCGAACTCAATTCTTGACATCAGCTAAAGTAGGATTTTGAAAAAAACGTGAATGAATTCATTAGAATTAGTGTTTCAGAATATTTATTTTACATCAGTTTTCCACTTTCTCCATCTGGAATTTGAATACGAGGGTCTCTGCTGAATCAACTCCAGGCTTTCACCTTACCTCAGCCTTGACACGTCTTTAAACATTGGTATATACATAGCTTATTCTTCAATCCTGCGTATGTTAAACATATATCTAATCTATTTCATTTAATTCTTTTCATGGTGCCATTTTGCCTCATATATATTTTTAATGTCACCATTAGTTTATTATGTGACACTGGCAAAATTAAATACTGGTGACTTTTGTCTAATATACTTATGTTTACACAAATTGATCTTAAGTATTCCATTGGGATTGTTAAATACTTAATCACCTATCATTTCTACTTACAGCTGGCCTCTAATTACTAATTTTATCGACTTTCTTCGTTACCCTCCAACTACCTATCCAACAATCAAACATACACACAAGACAGATTATAAACAACTGTTGAAACAAATAGGAAAATGATAACTAAAATTTTAGATTGCAAACACATTATTTAATATATAGAAAATCCCAGAGAGTTTTGATTTTTTTTAAATCTCTACTAACAATGCAGACATCCCAGCATGACACCAGACAGTGCCTGCAATTGGCAGCTGACGTACAAACTAGTAAAAATATCCGAAAATTCCAAAAGGATCTGATCCTAAAATGATTTTCGGACGTTCAACGCATGTCGGCTTCCTTACCTAATACTATAATACTTCAGATACTTTAAAGTTCCGCTTTTAAAAATTGGCCCGACTCCCGATATCGGGTTTTCTGGTAGATCAATCTTGCCCTTGAAGACAGAGTTCAATGTTCCTTGCCCTATAGTTTTTTGAAAAAAATAACCTTCCATTCTATGAAGCAGTTTGTTTATTTTTAAAATGTAATTAGCTCTGCATTTGAGATTTTTTTACCAACCAAAATTTTTGTCCATATGATGCACATGCTTTCCTATAAAAAAAAGTTGTTTTGGACTTAAAGTGGTTTTATTTCTCTTTCATCAATCAGCTTGAAGCTTTAGAAAAAAATAAAAACAAAGTTTTTAATTTCTTAACAAAAGCATGAAAAAATATAATATAATTATTAATGTAACCTATACAATATATAATCCCAAATTATTGGTAATATTCAAGTATATTGTTACTCTGGTTGGCCCTCATATTTTTGTAAAAGTTAACAATGCTTGAATTTATTTAGTTTGGATTAATATCTTTCTAATATTTCCATTATTTTGGAAGTTATTTTCTCAAAAATTATTTCTAATTTTGCCAATAAAACTATGAACAACATATAGTATTCTTGCTTTTTTTTAGACTTTTTAATCCTATTTTAAAACCAGTTTGCTTAGGATTTTTTACAAGCTGTACTATAGTGGTGAAATACTGTCCAAAAACTTGTATTTGTTAGCTGTTATCCTTTTTCCTATTCATATTCTATATTAATCCACAATTTACCTTCTTCAATTTTTATCAAATCGTTTTTAAAATTTAACAATTTGTAATTTTTGAATTTCTGTTACTATTGGCTTTTTAATGGACCGGATATATTATAATGGTAGAAAAATAACAGTCAACCTTTT
>NW_025786290.1:0-15348 GCF_021130785.1 Homalodisca vitripennis
TTTTGCTGTTTGATGAACCCCAACTGGAAGATGAAGATGACATCCTCTAGTGTCAAAAATTATTTGGTTCAGGAATCTGAAGATGATTTTTTTTGGGGGAAAGATGGTAGCGTATGGTGCAGAAAGGAGCCACCCAAGCAGTGCAGAAACACCTGAACATAAACATTTTGAGGGGACCATTACCCCGGGCCTACTGCAAGAGCAAGAGCCTTAGGTAACAATCCACTCATTACAAGATTTGAATTCATTAAAACGTCTGAACTTAAAAACTTATAAAGCCTCACATGACAAGACGCCTAGAAATTCTAATTTGCCAAGAGACATTAGACGCGTCATCACGGAGTACGTTGGAGAAACAGAAGCTGCAAATCCTAATGAATGTGTTCCTAGTGACAAGCTGGAAAAACGGAAAGACATGTTCCAAGTGCCCAGCTGCTAAGGAAAAAAAAAAAATTTACAAATGTATCAAATGCGGACAATCCATCTGTTTGGAGTGCAGCAGAAAGTTGTGCATTTCATGTGTTCAGAATATCTAAAATCTTGTGGATACTTTTTTTGTATGTACTTATGCTTTTTTAAGTTTTAATTCCTTTGGTATAAAATGTATGTGTATTTCTGATACTTGTAAATACAGCATTTATACTATACCAGTATTCTAGAAATTTATTTTCCATCCTAAATTCCCCAAAATTATTAAATATTTTAAATTTTTGCAATCATAAAAATTTAAAAAATATTAATTGTAGTTTTGTTATCAAACAGTGAATAATTTTTAAATATATTTTGTGTTTTAAATTTGAACTAAAAAACAAAGAATAGCCCAAAAACCTCCCTCAGGTCTGTGAGACCGGATGATACTGTAAGTGATTGTAATTTCATTATACGGTAAAAGTGTTAATCATTATGTCTATATAATTAATCTCAGTTACTCAATGTAACTGGAGGACAAGAATTTTGTTTGATTGTAAACTTTGTGTGAAACTACAATATGAATACAAAGTAGTGTATTCCAATAAGAATAGCTCCTCCTTCAATGAATTGTGTGAACTGATTTATTTTCATCAGTTTTGATTCCTCATGTCTTAAACCAATATATTAGTATACTGCATCTAAGCTCTGTTGTAAGTAATGATATGCTCAAAAACAATCTTTTATGGAGTGACAAAACTGCAATATCATCTTCGAAAGATGCAATATAAGTACATTCATTTTCTGGGAGATCAGCGGTATTTATGTGAGTATAAAAATAGACCAAGTACACTTCCTTGAACTGCAGATTCTATTGAATGTGGCTGATTAGGAAATATTTTGATATTTCATTTCGAAAGATCGGTTTAAAATATGATTATAATATTTGAAAAATAAAATGGAGCAAAAAATTCTTAATTTTGTATAATAGGTAGTATGCCACACCTTATCAAACACTTGACTTGACTTTTACCTTCTAACTCCTGTATAGATACAACTACTAATGTGAATTGGTTCTATTGTGCTGTTTCCCACCTAAAACCAAACCTGATGAGCAGGTACTATAGAATCTTTGTTGATTAATGATTGTAGTCTTTTAAGAAGAAGCCTTTCAAACAGTGTTTCGAAATAATATGTAAGAGGCTTATGGTCTGTAAGAGGTCAGCTGGGTAAAGAGGCTTATTGGTCTGTATGAGGTCAGCTGGGTAAGAGGCTTATTGGTCTGTATGAGGTCAGCTGGATTAGAGGCTTATTGGTCTGTAAGAGGTCAGCTGGGTAAGAGGCTTCCCTAGTTTCGGTATAACAATTAGCTGAGCTCACTTAATTGAACGGGTATGTGTTCGGTCTCAGTATAGTGTTGAATAAATGTTCAGAATATAATCGCTTTTCCTAGAAGTGCTTTCATTATTTTTCGCAGTAATATTTAAACATTGCAATAAAAAAATTTTGAACATTACATTGTTTTGTGCCAAATTGAAAATAATGAAATAGACATATTTTTTCTAATGTCACATATACTAGAGGAAAGAATTACACAATTTTCCCAAACAGCATATTGGTAGGAAAAAAGTGTTTAAAGAACTCATTGGGAATTGAGTTACAACTATCAAGTATATTTGTGCATGATTAAACTGTTATTTTTCTCAAATTTACTGAAAACAACAAGTACTGAAAAAAACTAAATTGGATTTACTACAAAAATATAGGTTTATAATCTCTCATCTTTCCAGTATGTTTTGGTTTGAAACTGCATTGAACATCCAATCTTTAATAGCAATGTAACTGTCTCAACCAACAATAGTTGTCAATTGCCGCTTATATAGTTAGAAGATTAGGTTGGCCAACCAACCGGGAAAACCAGGAAACCGGAATCTTCTTGAGAACTGGGGAAAATTTCAAAAACAGTTTTTCCGTCTCCAAGAACTTATTAAACCAAGACATAATTTGACAGCTCCTTGAATCGAGACTGATCAATCTCGAAACATTGATATTTTACGCGACTTGGATAATGAAATTGTGAATAAAGATTAATGTATATTCGTGAGCTTCGAACGGTACGCAGTAAGTGGTTAAACAGTAGTAACCGCGATATAATGGATTTTTTTGTATTTAAATATTATTTCAGTTGTCGAAGTGGGGTCTCTGGACAATGTTGTCCAACTCTTATTGTTGAGTAATAATAGTATTTTGACAAGTCGTCTATTAGATAGATAGCATAGGCCTAAAATGTACAGTACTCACCTATAAACATAGTTAATAGTTCAGTTTTATTGCATAATATAATATGTTTGACAGTTTGATTACAATGTTAAACCTGGTTTTATAAGTACACTAGAATTTCAGTTGGATTTTTACCAGGCCTGATAAGATACCTTTTGAAAAAGAAATTAGTGGGTAAGCTACAACAAGTAACGCCAAGCAAGGGCGTTTTGCAGTCCGAAATGTTGCACAGCCTTGACAAAATGAACGGTGAGCTGAGCGGCAGGAGAAACATTTATAATACAGGGTGCGGCAAAATAACCTCCCTATTTTTAAATGCTAATTAAAACCACAGTTTTTTCCAAAAACAAATTTATTCATTTTAAACTTATTCTATGACATGGGAAGTTTTTTCTACTTTCTTTTAAAAAGAATATCAGATAAGTGGTGGCCGTGGTTATTAATACACTGTTGCAAGCGAATTCTGAAAACTGTCGTGGACTCTCTCGAGCATGGCTTGAGGTATGCGCAGAACTTCCTCCGTATAGCTTGCTTCAGATCTTGCAGGTTTTCTGGGGCGATGTTTGAACACCTTGGCCTTTAAGTAACCCCACAGAAAAAAAGTCACATGGGGTTAAATCGGGTGATCGCGCTGGCCACACAATGTCCCCTCCCCGAGAAATAAATTGGCCAGGAAACATTTGCCTCAAAATGTTCATTGCTATTCGGGCAGTATGTGCTGTGGCACGGTCCTGCTGGAACCACACATTCTCGAAAGCCCTCTGTTGTAGGGCAGGTTCAATAAATTATGCTAGCATTTTGGCATACCCGTTTGAGTTCACAGTAACAACATTGCCATCCTCTTCAAAAAAAATGAGGGCCAATGATTCCACATCGTGATAACGCACACCAAACAGTCACACGTTCACTATGAAGAGGCCTCTCATGAATTGTCCTTCGGGTTGTTTTCACTCCAATAGCGAAAATTCTGTTTATTCACACTTCCAGACAGATGGAAATGCGCTTCGTCACTGAAAAAAAACAACAGCGTCTGGTGGGAGACTTTCCAAGATTATTTGACATGCTTCCATACGACTCTGCCAATCACGTTTGAGACAGCTCACAACAACCATCTTGTAAGGATGGAAATGAAGATCATGTGTAGGATTCGACGAACACTACGGTCGGACATTCGAAGGGCAAGCTGCATGTTTGCGAGCTGATCGTTGAGGAGAGACTGCAAAACTGATTGCCTAACAGCATTAATTTTTTCTGGTGTATCGAGCACTACGAGGTCTTCCACCTCGTTTTTTTCACAACAGAAACCCGTTTCTCTGAAGTTTTTCAACCCACAGCACAATAGACTTGCGGTCCAGTACTGAAACACGAGGAGGAATTTGAAAACCGCGTTCGGAATTCGCGTTGAGCCATGATAACTGATTAATTGTTACGAATGATCGCTTCGACCGCAAAAGCTCTCTATGCACTCGTCCACACCATGATGGCGACTGACGCCTACGGGCGGAGCGTCACTTAAACTTCCCCCTCTCCTGCGTTGATTGCGGCTATCCCCACCATTCTGAGTACCTCCCTCTACTCACAATAAAGCAATGAAAATAGGGAGGTTATTTTGCCGCACCCTGTATAAGCGGGATCGTGTGGTACCGCCCTGTCACTTACGTCTGCTGTGGCTAGTGTCAAGTGTTCCCCATATGTACAACACAAACATTAAACTTTTAAGGCACTGCTCGATCCAGTGCTCACCGCCCCACGGTTATGGCTTGTATTGTGGCCGAGGCCTCGGTTGGTCTATGAACGACACCAAACACGTTCCGTTACACACGTTCCGACTGGTCTTCAGATTACATAGGTTAAAACAAAGAAAGTGATGTAATGTTTATGACATCACGGTCCACATCCAAACCTCGACTGAACTGCATTTACACTGTCAAAATTGAGCAACTTTGTGTTGTTTTTTGTAATTTGTAAAAATTGTGTCTAAACGGCTGCAAGAGCTCTCTCGCAACCAGTGTCGAAACAGTTGTTTGCAAGAACTGGAGATCAGCGTCGACTATTAAAATTTCAATTATAAACATTGCTGATACATCTCAGCCGTGTGTGAACAGACTTCGTATTGACTCTCAGAACAACCAGCGATCAACTATAGCAATTACTTTCTTTCAACCGTGTTTCTTTTCACTCGATACCAATACCAACTTGCTTAAATACACTTGAAAAAAATCACGATTTCACAATGATTGCTAAAACGTTTTTTGTGCTTTCCATATGAAAAATGTAGATTCTATAACCAAATTAACAAGCTACTGTAGTTTAACAAATAATATTTTAGCTATAATTTGTATTTTTTATTTTTATTTTGACGCATCGTAGAGAGTCTGCTCCATCTATTTGTGAAAAAAAAAAACGATCGGCAGTATGCAAATTACTGATTGGTGAAACGGGTTTTTGGTAGATCTTTGTGTATAAAATCTATTTAGAAACATATAGTAACAAAATACTGTGATTTATAATATAATATTTAATTTATTTTTTTAATTAAATGAATTTTTCTGAATCTCTGCATTGTTTTTTCCGTATTGGATACATGTATTTTCCAAAACATCATAAAAAGGAAAGTTATTACGTATAAATGATGTTATGTCAACACATAGAAAGATACAGAGATAAAAACTAAGGAGCTTAAAATAGGTAATGGCGATAAATTGTCACCAAATTTTCTCGTATTTCACTAGGGGTAAAATTTGGTAGAGTGTAACATGCTTCTGCTTGAATTAGTATATTGTCCCCAAATGAGCCTGATCACCTCATTAAAATATCTAATTAAAGAGCTAGCCTTTGAACCTTTGGACGAAATATTCCAAGCCTGGAAGTATTACATTTTGTCTAACCTACCATAAGGGCGCAGGAGAAATTCATTTTAGCGAGTGAAGGACATCGGCTTACTGCTACAAGTAGGTGTCAACAGCTGTTACCGGTAGGGGAGGCTGTTGATATTTATATTAATAGATTGATAGCGGCATCCCTGTTTAAACATGCCTACCAGTAACGAACATTCTAGTGGCTTCTGGGCATTGATGATACGACATCGGACACTAGATGAACCCTCTACACTATGGTGGATTACTTTGGTTTACAGAAGAAACATTTTAGAGGTAAGCAGGTGTCCGTATTAATAATATGATAAATCATGGACAGAATATCCATTACCGATTTTTATAAATTCAATCCCCAATCATAATTTAAGTATCAGTAATATTTTGAGTAAAGGGTCGATTGGCCGTAGTAGGCGGAAGCATCACCTCGTGGCGTTGCCGAAAAATATTTTCATGTCTGGAAAAGATAACTAATTCACAAAATATATCCCAATAATTTCATAAAGGTGTAAAAATTCCATTTATATAATAGGATTATTGATTTCTGTATATAAATTATTAATGATTTATGTACGTTACCTTGCTAATTACGGATGTTTTAATATTTTTCTTATTGTGGGCTAAGTAATTTAAAGCCTAATAAATATTAAATAATTATATCTTGATCGCTAAAATGTAGAAAAGATAGTTTCTGTTCATATAATTGTATTATTTTTACTGGAAGCCTCCCATTTACTTCATGTAACTGCCCTACTTCAGCAGGTTAAAAACTAAATTCATCATCATTGTAATAATTCTAGTTGAATTCATTTGTACTTCTAGTATAAAATTCAATTCTAATGTTTTAAAGAAATCATAATGAATACAATTAATCAGTCATGATAAATTACAAAAATTTTTTGTCTAAAACTAATTAATTATATAGTAATTACAAATAAATAAATAAAACTAAATCTGTTTTTATGTTTAGTATACATGCTATCTAAATTAGTAGTATACAATACCAACTCTTATTTAATAATACATTTAAAGTATAGTCATGTTTCAAGTACAGTGTGCAACTTAGGTAAATATTCAGATGAAAGTAGAAATATAGTTCACTACTCCTTTCAAATACAGAGAACTTTCATTAAGTTATGCCTGGTTGAGATAAATTAATTAAGTCATTTTAGTTATACGATCATTGTAACAGGCGGATTAGGAAACCTATTCAGTGTTGTTGTGTTTAAATTTAATGTATTTTAATGGTTGTAGTACAGTAAACGTTAAACAAGATAAACTATAAGAATAATATTGAGGCATCATTTATGCCTGGTAATTGAAAACAACATTTAATCACAGCTTAATTAATAAAATAATTATTTAATGCTAATTTGATTAAACCAATTTATAATTTTTAGGTCTTGTAAAACAATGTCGTCATGTCACAAGTCTATGTATTACCATGAAAAAATCTTTGTAAATAATAATTGTGTATACTAAGCTTATTTTCTATGTCACTAAATTTAAATGTTTGCTCGCTCAGTAACATAGTTAATTTCCCCTAAAATAATATATATACCTATATAATCTTTTAGTATCTAGTATTGGTATTGCACTGTGCAATGTGTGATTGATTATTATTTTAATAAAACTTTTTCTTTGAAAATAATTAATAACACTGGCAGTAATAGTGCTAAACTTAGTAAATACTAAAAGCAATTTAGTCCGAAAAGCACTCCATTTTAGTCATAAAACTATTACCGCTATGATACTTGTACCTTTTAGTAACTGTAATTGATGTTGCAATCCCGTGAAGATGCTGTGACAGTTACTTTTAAAATATGTCTTTTCCTGTTGTCTTGAATTATTATTCGTTATGGTGCTTTCGTTATTGTATTTATTATTATTCAGTGTAGTTTAAACTTTGAATACGTTGTATGTGAAGTAATTTTAAGAGCTGGGCTATCATCTTCGTACATTGTGCCGGGTGGTTTTTATTCCCTGGAGTCTGATAGTGGCTGCTGGACTGAGGATAAGTCTGTTAGCCCCACTGTTGCTGCGCTCTCCGAGTTGCTGTTGTCGGCAAACGCCTGTTCGTCCTGCTGTGCCGTACCTACCGACAACTGCTGTACCGCACATCCGGTTCACCCGCGGTCGTGTGCTTCCTCTCGGTTTCGGTCGACTTCGTTGAAGTTACCGGGCATGGACTTGTTGTCTTCTGGTGAGTGACTTACAAATTTTCTGGTGATCTCTCAGGTTATACTATATTCCTCTCCGAGACGGGGACCATTCCTCTCGATATACCTCTCGAAGGATAATCAGCGCCTGGGACTCCAGAAATAAGAGTTGCATCAATTATTACTCTTTTACTGTCTTTAGATTGTTAAGTTGGTTAATGTTAGATGTTTGATTATATATATCTGTATCGTAAGAAGGGTTTAATTATCTTAAGATATCTTATCTAAGTCTGTGTGGTTATATCAGTAATAGTCTTGGTTATATTGAGTTGTTTTTTTTTTTCACTGTAACGCAGATTAGAGGCAATACTGGCTGTAACTGTTATATAAATAATTATAGGATCCGTTTTTGCCCTTTACGGGGAATTATTGCAATAAACTCGAGTCTGTAAAATTCTGTAGTCTTGAGTCTTCCCGTCTTCACAGCTTAAACCATCAGTTTCCTATACTTTTACTATGCAGTTACTAACTAAGAACAAAGAAAAGCTAAGGATTCAATATTATAGTTACATTAATATCATTGGAGTCACACTAAACATTTTCCTACTTACTAAATTAATAAATATATTCTTAGTCTCATAATTAAATTTAACGTTTACTGTAAACGGCTCATCGACCCATGGTAATTCTCTTGGGTCCCTACACCTGCTTACCCTGGTGAAGTCCCGGAACCTGGAAAGGACTGGTTCCTTGTTACAGTCCCTGGAGTCCTTCCAAAACAAGGTGGCGCCCCAAAATAAATATTGAACATTTTTCGTCGTTGTTGTGGACTTCGCCTAGGACTTGGAACAACTTACCCCCTTTCCCCTGAGCTAGCCAGCATCAGTAACAGAGACTGGTGTAGACTGTTACAAGAGCACCACATTTCTCACAAATACAACTGGTTACAGTAAACCATCACTGTTGCACGCATCGTATGAGTTAAATACAGTATTACAGTTGTTATTTGGCTTGAAAATAGACTAGAGAATGGGAAATGTTTTACCAGGAAAACCCAAAAATTAGAAAAGAGACTTTGATTAGCCACCCGAAAATGCCACATTACTGGTTTTATGATTGAACATAAACTAAACATCCTTTAAAATTTTGTAAAAGTTATAGAAAGTGTTGTGTCTATAAAGATATTATTGTAATTATCAAACATATAATTTTGGTGTTTTTCAGGAGATGAAGTATTCCATAACAATAAACTTGTGCGGTCACATTATTGTCGATCCCTATCTTTGCTGAGGGTTGGAGCTCGAGTAGGCATCAAACGGTGCAATGATGGCACACTACATGTATTTATCAATGGGCATGAACCAAGGCATAGCAGCTCATAACATACCAAAGGTGGGTTAATGCCTTATGATAACATTGTTTAGCTCTTATGATGTTAAACTGTAGTAGGCATATGAATCTGCAGTCAGAATTTTGTGCTAATGATGTTCTCTGGTTTGCTTAATCAGAGAGGAGTCTCGTGGTACCTGTGAGTCAGGAATACTTGTCTTCAGTATGCCCAATGCTTTGCCTTTTGTCCCTGGCCATCATAGTTAAGAAAAATTAAAGTAGTTCCATCTATAACTTGAAAACTATTTTAATGTCTTGTGCTAAAACCATTTGACTCATACAAACCC
Organism: Homalodisca vitripennis; assembly: GCF_021130785.1. NCBI lineage: Eukaryota > Metazoa > Arthropoda > Insecta > Hemiptera > Cicadellidae > Homalodisca > Homalodisca vitripennis. Next base: position 9,397 of record NW_025786290.1, read on the forward strand.
AAAGTTATGTTAACATTATGAAAGAAAAGCCTTTTTATTTGATACACTGCCCAATTAATGGTGTGTGTATTATATTAAGATTTTCATATTTGTAAAATGTTCAGTTTGTGTCCCTAAAATTTACATAAAATTTGGTAACATTTAATCCAAACTGAAACGTTTTGTATGTTCTCCATGATGCTTCTTTATACTTGTTATTTTTGAAGATGTTATTGTACAGAAGGGACGAAAACACATGGGCTGGATACCGCTGAGGTCGAAGTAATGAATACTCGATTTGCAAAGTTTTATTTATATGTTTAATTGTAGCAAATAAACATAAAAGCACCACTTCTAGATGTTAAAAATAAAATAATGTATTGCCACGTTAAGGCAATGTAACTTCATGTTAAGGCAAGACTGGTCCACATTTAGGTCATGGAGACAGAAATCTCTTCTCAAGCCAGAACGCACTTCATAACCATTTGTCATCTCAAATCACTCAACATTCTTGCAAGCAGAATGTTTTTTTCATAAGTTAAGCAGTGAAGTGCATTAAACACTTGATCACTTGAAAATATTGTCATGTGTATTTTTACTTTATAGACTCAAGAATTATAGCCCAAAAATAGGGGTAACTTTGCATTAATTCCCAGAAAGCTGAAAATTTGCATAGATGTTAGGGACAACCATTGTTATGAAATTGTGAAAAGTCCCCATCGAATCCCATGTCTGCAAAATTTTTTATTCAAGGCCAAATTTCACAAAAATAGGTTTTTTTGAATTTTTCAGTGAAAGCATTGTATCTAGCCATGGGGGGAAATATTTTCATATTTTGAAAGTTGTGATGACTGCCAGTTTACGTTAGAAGAATTAGAAAATATTTGTAAAACTTTGAATATATTTAAAAGTGTTGATAACAGAAAAATTAAATTACGATTGAAGTTAAATTGTGTTAATAGAGTCATTATTACTCAGAAACTAGGACAATTAACATTGTACGTTTTCCTTGGTAATTATCATGATATTATAAATCAAGCTTGGAATGAAAAAAACAAAAGCAAAGAAGAGTAATTGAAGGTCCTATCAACTGCAGCAACAATTATTCGGGAATATAATCAATTGGTTCATTCATATACAGTTTTTACATGTTATGACTGGCTGTGATACAACATCAGCAATGTTTCGAAGGAGTAAAACACCAATTCTTTAATTGTTGGAAAAAGAAAATTTTATTACTTGTGCACAAGCTTTCGAAAGATATCAACTCTTCACCAGAAACTCGCCTTCTTCTGTCTTGTATATAGAGCTCCAAAAAAGTATTTCCATAGAAAAATTACATTACTTATCTTTTGCAAAACAAACACGTAATAAAAAACGTATGCAATTAGCCTGCCTTCCTCCAACTGCGGCTTCCGCTCACCAACCGGTTTATGTGTAAATTACTAGGTTCAGGTGTGGCTTGATAAATCAACTAGAGCCAAAACAATGGGGTTTGGAAGCATGTAAATAATGCATTGGAACCAACCCACAGGCTTCTTCCACCTGCACCAGAAAACCTCCTTAATTCTGTTTTTTGCAAACTGCAAAAAAGGGGTGTAACTTAAGATGCGGCTGCTGCAAAAAAGTAGGCTTATTTTGTTCACTAGCGTGCACCACTTGTCAAGGCCAATCGTTTTCAAATGTTGATTCTCCAACAGAAGAAGGTTTTTACATGAACGACGAAACAACTGATGTATCGCTGTTAGTACAATTTACGTCTACTCAAGAAGATGAGGAGGAAGAAGAAAATAGAGAGAGAGAAGAAGATGAGGGAAGAAGAGGAAATAATTAATGACGATGATGATGAATAAAATATGTTTACAATCAAGTATAACGGGACTTGTCATTCGAGCTGTACCTGATCGACAAAATCCACACTGACAAGAGTGCAACGACTGAAAAGAAGAACAATAACCAAACATTCATTAAATTTTACTGGAATTAGACTGTTGAATAGGCCTACCAAGAAAACCACATAAAAAAAATCACGCTAGGTACACTACCTCATAGGGAGCATGGGAAACGTGTTCATATTATAGACAATACAGCATAAGAAAATTTTGTAATTGTTTTTTCCTCAAAAATGGTTAGTGTTATGAAAAAAAGCATAAGGAGCATTTTTGTAGATAGTTGCATGATCTACAATTTTTGTTTGACATATTTTTTCATAAAACTAACCATATCACTGGAAAAATTCAAAAAATATATTTTTGTGAAATTTGACCTTGAATAAAAAATGTTTGCAGACATTGAATCGATGGGGACTTTTCATAATTTCATAATAATGGTGTCCCTAACATCTATGCAAATTTTCAGCTTTCTGGGGGTTTTTGCAAGAGTCAATGTCTAAAATTGACCGGACTATTATTTTATTTAACTGCTTCTGTATTACTAATTATTTATTTCAGTGGTGCTGTTATTGGTATCTTGGATGTGTATGGTGGTACTGTAGCAGTTTAGAGTTACTAGCAAAGTGTCCAACAACATTAAAGGAGAAGTTACTTTGGCTGATCCTGAGGAAGAATTGAGTTCTGCTTGTCCACCAACTAAAAGGTATTGATGTAATACAATAGTTATTACAATAAGTTTGTATATATAAAAAAATCAAATCAATAAACATCTTTATTTCCATTGTCATTTTACAAACAGATGTAATGCAGTAGCACAATATTCCATCTATATTATACAGGATGATTCCAATAAAAGTGCGTAGTTTTTTTCAAGGTTGATAGAGGATGTGAAAACACATTTTTTGTATAGTACACATGGGGTCACGAATGATTCGTTTCTGAGAAAATTGAGACTTTATGACGTGCTTCCATGTAGGCAACAAATAGTTTTCTCTGAGAATTCAGCCCATAAAAGTGCAAAGCTACTGAAAATAAATATGTTTTCTTCTTAATAATAAATAAAAGAACCACTTTAAGCACAAACAAGAATGTAAAACAATATTAATAAAAAAATATTATTTAATCAGCAGAAGTGGGAGAAACCGACTCTTTAAAAATGTAATACAGTTGACGTTATGATGATCTCATCTTTACGTTGACACAAACAGGAATAATTTTTAGCATTTTGCTATAATAATAATTTTTTTGTCATTCTTGTTCACATGATGTGGTTTTTTATGTGTTATTAGGAAGGAAATTAAGTTTTGCCTACAATACTACTTTACTATATTAAAAATAATCATAAATTTGTAAAAAAGTGTTTTTATAATATTAATTGTTAACATATGAATACAATAAAAAGAAGTGAACAAACAATACTGAAACTGTAAGAATGAAATTATTGAGCTTTAGATACAGTTAACATTATGTTGTTAATCATTAAATGGTTATACATTATTAAGAAAATCAGTTTATATGTCTTATGTTAGAGTGTAAAAAACACATTTTATAAAAAACAAGCTTTTACATTCTACTATAAAAACATATAAACTGATTTTCTTAATAATGTAATTCTTACTATTATTTACTCTTAGACTTGAATTTTTTAGACTCAATATAATATAAGCTGATTAACCCATTGGCCTTGTATCACGGAACGGTTCCGTGACAGCTAGTCTGGGCTCAAAATTTATATCACGGAACCGTTCCGTGAACAAGTACAGCACCATCTAAATAATTTTTTTTAACTCAATTTTTCAACCAAATGTTAGTATAAATTAGACTAATATTGTTGTAACACATAAGAAAAACTGCAATACTAAAATTAATTTAAATTGAAATGAATAATAAGTTACTATAAGAATATTAATGTAATACAAGAGAAAAAAAATCAGTATTCTTGGGAATTTTCAGTATTTAGAAAAAACATTTATTCTGACAAACTATGCATATACATACACATATTCTAGTATTGCTAGGTAGAGAAATACATTTCAAATAAAATAAAAGCAACAATGGGGTATTTTATTTTATATTTTTTTAGTAAAGAAAATCTTTTAATTTAAAAAATTCCAAAACTTTTTTAGTTTGTACAGCATTATTATTATTAAATTATGGCCAAATATATCACTATCTATTTATTACTAGCGGGCCCGGCGCGCTTTGCTGCGCATTTCAATAATTTTTTGATATTTTGCAAAAGTTGCCCGCGGCTTCGCACGCAATTTCCCGTTGAAAACAGTACACTATATTCACTTATTCTTTTTCTATCACATTCTAAACATTGCTGAGATAATTGATAGTCGTTCCATCGTGAGCCTCTTGGGCGTATTATGAAGGTATGTTACCATATTCCTGCCTCTATCTAGCTGTTACCCACGGCTTCGCACGCAAATCTTAAGAACCGAAGTCCTTATATTACTTAGTAAATTTTTTTTTTTACTATAATAAATTTTAGATTAAATTAGTTATTATCTCCGATGCCACGATTGAGCTTGCTTTGTTGTCTCGATCGAGAGAATATGTACACACGGAGTTTTGAGAACCATACTTCTGTCAAAAAAAAACAACTAAGGTTGATTTTATAACATTCTTTATATTTGTAGCCAACGTAAGATAGTAATTATGATATCTGCATTACTCTTCTGATCAAGCATGAGCATGGTTTATATTAAATAAATATTGCAGTTAAAGGTGAATTTTTACGTCAAATTTGAATTGTATTATCTGGATAGTAAAGTCTATGTTTAACAGTGATTGCAAAAAACAGTTTAAACAAAAATTTGTCGTTTCTCTTAAGGTTACTCTATGCTTTAAAACTATAAGTGTAATATATGTTTACAAAGAACAGCTGATTAAAAATTTGAAAAGACGTTAACATATGTTTGCTTGCAATGCATTTCTTATGGGTATTTCTGTAACCAGTGGGGCGGAATCCTGAATCGGGAAAGGGATGGGCATAGCTATATAAACCTTCTCCGTGGAAAAATACATATACGTACAAATTTTCATCATGATCGGTCCAATAGTTCACGATTCCATAAAGGACAAACATACAAACATTCATTTTTATATATATAGATTAAAGCCCATTTCATGTTAATCCAAAAAGATATAAAATATAACCAAATAACTTGAAAAATAAATTTTTATAAACATATAACAAAACTCTTACGTTTTTAGCATTTTTAATAGGATAACTCCAGTTGATCTGATAGTAAAAATATGTATAAGCCAATGGGTTAAGGCTCAATGTAAGAAAATGTAGGCTTCCACTATAAACTGTAACATTGGTGCATAGCTATATAGATCATGAATATTTTTAACACTTCAATTATAAGTGAAAAAATACATTTTTGATTGAATAGATAATTTACGTAGACAGTTGTCTTTACATTACTCACATATATTTAGTATAGTTAATAAAGTTTTCAGAAACAAATCTCATGCGGGATCTATTTCATAATGTAGATAAGAATGTGTTGGATGTAGATGTGTGTGTTGGATAGATATGAATCCAACTACTTTTACAATTTTAAGCAAAAATGTAAAACTGTTAGTGTTTGCCATTCTGCAGTGTAGTTACTCTGTTGGGTTGTTTACAGGGGTTACTGCAAGGAGCCTCATACAGAATAGTGTAAATACGTTTAGGGTCCTTTCTCCTTATAAGGAAAAAAATCTTTAAATGTAATCTTAAGAATTATTTTCAACAACATAGATGTCAAGCTTTTCTTAAAGGCCACAATATCCCGATAATCCGGCACATAAGGGATTGACATAAATGCAAATTTATCACAATTCTGTTTTTCTGACTGAGGAATGATTCTTCTGGTTCGTTTGCACTTATTAATTACTAATTGAGGGTATCCATTGCTTCTGAGATCCGATTCAATTTTCTTAATTCTTCTTTTAGTCCATCTTTATCTGAGCACAAGCTCTTTGCTCTATCAAAACAAAGAGTAGGTTACTCCTTCTTGACAGATTTTTGATGGTTTGGATTGATAATTTAAATATTTTCCTGTGTGTGTTATCTTTCGAAAAA
>NW_025786291.1:0-18436 GCF_021130785.1 Homalodisca vitripennis
AAAACTTCTGTCTTACAAATACATTACTTGCCGTAGTACTTAATAGATTAAGACAAAGTTGGTAGTGTACAGTGGAGTCCCGCTAATCCGAACACGTGTAATCCGAACGTCGGTTAATCCGAACAGGTCCAGGAGAAATTATTTATAACGATAATGAATAGTTAAAGGAACTAATTACTTAAAAAATTAAAATGAGTGCATTATTTCGTACATAAACAAAGAAAACTTTAATTAAATAGACATACAGTATTTTATTAAGACAAATTGTGTACGGTACAGTACATAAATAATGAAGTTAAATACAGTACCAAATTGAAACTTATAGGTTAATAGTATGAGTTAAAAATTACTGTATTAAGAAGTGAAATAAAAAAAAGAAATTGGACGTACAGTACTGATATATTGTTATTGAGTACAATATTAATTTTTAAAATGACATAAATTAAGTTATTGTCTTCTGTCGCATTGAAGAGAGTCTATTGGATGACGCGTAGTTTCGCCATCGTGTCATTAACATGATAATCGGCAGGTGTAGCAGTAGCCTGTTGTTCTAAGTATCGTAGTGCAAGGTTAAGCGCTGCTGCACCGTCTGCGTGTGGCACCAACTCTCCTTTATCACCCAGGTTCTCGTCGTCCCGTAGCGCGTGGACCCGTACAATATCCAGTACGCTCACATTGCTTAACATAGAACTCTCACACTAAATACGGTAAATGTGCTTAGTATTCGCAAACACTTTTTATTTGTCAAGAAATACAATGCAACAGTCAGAAATCATGTTTTAATAAACAATGTTGATAATTCTATAACAAAATAGAACCATCTCAAGTTTAAAACCGTATTTTTCTGTAATTCTGGCTAATCCGAACAATCACATAATCCGAATAGGGCTCGGTCCCAATTAGGTCGGATTAACGGGACTCTACTGTACTTACAAATGTATTTTATTAAATGCGAGAAAATCGTGGGGTAAAACACGAAAGTTGCCATTGATGATTTATAGTCAATTTAAGTGAAAACTGATAATATTGATCGTAATTTTTCGTTAATTGTTTAAGATTCATTCACAAGCCTTACCTATATTTCAGCCGGCAATTCAACAATTTGCGAAGTATTTTCCTGATTATTTCACACCAAAAATCGAAAACATACAAGTTTATTTCGAAATTTAAAAAGAAGGGGGGTTTTTTAGAGTTTTTCCGATATTTCATAGAGTTTTATCGCGACAGCCTTTTCAAACTTTGGAAAAATAATAGTTATTTTTCATTCCATGAGATACCCGTAAAGAAAAACGGAAGAAAGAGTTTTAGAAAATTTGCAACCAATACGTCTTCCTAATAAACAATATGTGTCTATATATGAAACCTTTAAAGATGATAAACAACACGTGACAATTTATCTTCCTGCGGACTGAGGGAGAAAGGATGGCTCCTTCAAAAATCAGTTCATGTTGGTACGATGAAAAATAGTTGCATACATTTCGTTCTCTTCTGAACTTTAACACTTTAAATTTTCTCGTTATCGTGACCCTATGGTTCAAAAAATTTTTATTTAAAACAAACAACAAACCTTGAGCTCAATACACGTGTTTTGAACATTAATCAATTAATTAACTGGCCCGTTATAAATTTTTTCTTTGAAAACGTATTCCCCAACCGATATCTTAAAAAACCGTATCTATTAATTAAGGCCATGCCCCAATTAAGAACTCACATATGCGTTGTAAACAAGTTAACTCCACATAAAAATGCAATGTCGTAAACAGATCAAACACTATTCTCATTTACCGACCGAAATTTATGTCTATCTAATTTTAGGCAATTATAACTAAGAGAAAATACTTAACAAAAATTAAAACTAAGTTTCGTTTAAATTAAGATTAATAAAAACAAAGGAACAGACAAGGAGAAATATTTTGAAATGTTATTCTTTTGTGAATGTAAGAGTTTACACAAGAGTCTTAATTATGCCTTCTAAATATTTTTAAAAAGAGCTTAAAACCAATAGATGGCTAATATCAAAGGGAAACATTTTAGTTATGTTACCTCTAGAAATCTAGTCACTTCATCTACAGTTTATAATTACATAATAATTATATATAAATTGATTTATATTAATATTACGTTAGTTTAAGAATAATAAAAGATTTTATTCTGCTAGTTTTGATAATGGGTGTTATTACAAAATCTCAATGGTTGAATCCTTTATTTATGTAAATAGATTGCGTTATCTCTATTGGTATTAAGTTAGTTTAAGAAATATAAAAGATTTTTATTCTGATAGTTTTGTAATGGGTGTATTTACATAATTTCAATGGATTTGACGTCCCTTATTTATGAAAATAGACTGCGCAATCGCTTGCACCTAATTTCCTGGAATTTGTTTTTAAATATTATATATAAATTTTAACCCGTTGAGTAATATACAAATCATATTTTCTACAATTAAACGGATATTAGGTCGAGTTTCAGTAATATTTTGGGGATGTACTTTTAAGTTGAACATATGGTAGGTTTCACTTTGCGAAAACAATAGGGCTTACAGTTAAAATTAGTTATTAAATAACGTTATCATCTAGATATAAAATACTGACAAAACTCGCAAATAATTAAGCCCCCCCCCGTATATAATATATATATATACCTATATATATATATGTATATATATAATATAATATATAATATTCAGATTTGGATTTTGTATGTATAACATCCTATAAATAATTTTAACACATGTTAGAAAACGATGTTCAAGAGGTTGTAAACTTTCTACTTCCAACACTGTTTTTTTTATGTGTTTTTTATTGATATTTTGAACTTATGTAAAAGTTTTGGTTATTAGTATTTGAATGCTCCTTTCAAATAGTTATGATTACGGTGGTTTTACAATAATAGTAATGCTCTGAATTGCATAAATAATCATACAAAATTAATACCTTTGCTTCAATACTATTGGAAAATATAACTAATAGTAGTAACCTGGGAGATCATTTTGAATCTCATTCCCCAGCGTCCCCATCAAACCTTTTCCAACCGAGGTTGTAAACGCCTTTGACACCAGGAGGGGTTTTTGATGCGGATATTTACATTGTTTTGGGTTCGATTTAGATTTTTAGCGCTTAATTGAATTTAGTCTTACGCTATTTTGAGACTGGTAAGTATAGAAAACGCTTGTCGTTTGTGTTTTGTTCATTTCTGAAGTTTGTCCCTGCCTGTCAGTCCTCGTATTGGTGGAACGCCCCTGTCATTTGCCATTTCGCATTTGAAATGACAGTACAGGGCGCACCGCTCCTGCGAGCTCGCTCTCACATAGCTCGGCAGGGTCTAAAGTGAAACACTTCTTAGTTCCCTGAAAGCAAACCTTTGCGATGACTCTCAGAATTTCTTACAGCTTTCTTTTGTGCTCTACTACAAACTTCTATTTCTGGTTTATATATTTAGGAACAAATGTCGCCATAGGGTCAAACCGTATGATAAATATTATCTATTGTCAAACCACAATCTGGTTTTTTATGAATTGTACTCCGTTGAACAACAATTTTACGAAGTTTGCGCGCCAGGACATAAAATGCCCGGGAATTAACCTCTTGAGCAAACCTTGTTCTACAATGATAGTCAGCCATCTATCAAAGGTACCTAGAAACTTGGTGGATTCAGCTTCTTCTAAGATAACGTTTGAACGGGTCCTCTATTAATATGTTTGTTCAGAGCCACCACGGCCCGTAACTGCCATACTAATCTATCAGAATTGTTAGACAGGTGTTTCCTCCTTTTGGACCGACAAGATCTTATATTACCTTAGGGATCTTAATTGTAAGTGTTTCTATGAAAGGTGTTTCTAAGCCGAGGTCATTCAACTAGGGAAAACCTCTTGTTTTCTTGTTGAATTAGTTTTCCTTATCATAAGTTGGTTTCATAGTAGTCCTCGATAAACATATAAATACGGTTAAGAGGATAACTTTGCTTTATAGTTGGAAAATAGGCGTCATTATTGGTCCAAGTTATCACTGAGGTAGCCTAATGCTGACTTTATTTTTCAAGAATCTGCTATTGTTTTATTTTAACTTATTCGGAATATTTAAATTATATTTACTAAATATATTATTTTATAGTAATTGATCCTGTAAATTGTAATTTTCGCACTAGAAAAAATCGCAGAAGCACGAGACACGAATAATGAACAACGAACACAAAATGAAAATATTGGATATTATAATTAAAACCGATTAACCAGCGGCGTAATCGAAGGACACAACCGAAAGCACGCAGGCGACGTACAGAGAGGACGCGAGAACCACCATTTTATTCTTTTTCCTTTTTAAAAAAAATTTCATATGGAAAATTGATTAAAACTACTTTAAGCTATTCCATTTTGAATATCCCCTTACGTATCACAAAATATTATTTAAACAGAAATTCCCTAAATGAAAGTAAATTTCTTGTCCTTTAGTTCTGTTACTGCAGCGAAGTTAAATATCTTCTTCGAGAACTTGTCTTTACTCTTATCATTCCGTCTCCGAGAGGTTCTTATGGATTGGTTGGAAACAAACTATTGTACTATCGAGACAAGTAGTTGATCATATATCGAGGAATATACCAGATCTTCTAACAGAATAAACCACTTCTGTAAGGATACACTTTTTAAAAGAGTTGAATTGAATTCATTATAACATCAAGCTTTTTTAGTTAGCACTGATTTCATAAAACCAAAAACAAAATGAAAGAGTTTAAAGGGCTAGTCAGTTCACTGAACTATTTAATTACGCTGAATGCTAATCAGACCAGGACAAAGGCTATCAAATAAATTTGAAGAGTCAGTAACGTTGTATTTTCGCAATGAAAACACAATCAACTGACAATGTAGTTTTTAACTCGTTTGTAATTGGCAATGGATTTCACAATATAATTTAATTTCCATAATTAAATATTTATTACTTGTGTTCCTGGCTTTAACACTGTTTATTCAATATGTTTTCAAAGGAAATATTTATAGATACTACCACACGCTGTTCAATATGCGAATTGCAACAGTTAGTGCAATGCACTTTTAGTTAGAAATTCGCAGGCAACAATAACTCATAAGCAAAAAACCTAGCAATTTTTAAATTTTACAAGTGTCTTAGGTACATTTTGGTTTATAATTGCCTATTGGAAACGTCCTTTCGGTAGTAAGATATTGTTCTTATAAATATTTTGGCTAAGTTTTATTGGGTAGCTTAGTCGCGATTTAGCGTCAATTTGATGGCTGTTCAAAAAAAAAAAAAAAAAAAAAAAAAAAGAAAACACAACCCCGTTATATATGGGCCTATCAAAGAAGCAAAAAAAAGAAAAAATGTTTTGGAGATGTGTATAACATTTCCTAAATATCTCACTATACGATATTTTTGTATCTCGGACGGTACTAGAGATATCGATTACATGTTTATATCATAGGAATGTTTCTTCCGCCGTACTGCCGACAGAAATGCTGAGAAACTAGTGGATGGGAAACAATGCTTGTATTTAAAAAGCTCGAACTATATTTCGAGGTTCTGCAATCTATATCTATTCTTCGAGGTAAAATAACTAACCGAAAACACATAATTACTAAAGTAGGTTAAAATAAAACGAAATCATCACCAGAACGTTTGTGGACCAAAACGCCCACCTACGGCAGGAATCACAACCATGTTGCATGTCAACTTCACAATTCTGTAAAACATAGCCACTTAATAGAAATACTAAACATACAAAACACATAAATTTTTATTCATTAAATACTTGAAACTACAGATAACGTCCCTGCATGTCGTTGAAAACGTCTACTCCATTTAATTAAAGACAACAACAGCTCCCTTACACCTAAAAAAGAATAACCATACATAAGGATGATGGCGTAATATGCACAACCATAATGTATGTTGAAATAGGTTAGTCAATATTTAAATCCTTATGTTATTATTCATGAGCTCACCCCAGCCATCGGAGCTGTACGAGATAGATTCCCAGATCCCAAGAGAGCCCAACACGTCTGTGACAGTATTCAGATTTTCAGCATGCTGACACTAAGCAGAAAGATGATATGGGAGCTGAACTTTAACATTCGCATGAACTAATATGCCTTCCCGCCTTCATCAACCTTACAGGCCGTATGAGGCCCTAACTAGTACCTTTTGGTGGCTGTTTCAGCGCGTGGAAGTTAAAAACCACATACAAAGAAAGCAGTCATCATCAAAATCTGTTAATTCTTCGCACTTAAGTGGTAACGAGAAGTCAGAATTTCTAGCGTGCGGCAGGGCACCCTTCAAAAAAAACTACTGTATTAATTCTACTCTTAATTCAATTACTTTGCTTCGAGTTCAGTTACAATAATGCCATTCGTATTTTCTTATCGGAAACAAAGTAATCGCTTTTAAAGATAAATTCATTCAAATATTCCATAAAATAATAATCATGTAGACCAGAATATTATCAAGAATAGTCATAAAATCCGCGGGCTAAAATTTTGGGTAATTTGCCACCATTTTTAGTTCAGAGAAACTGTGCGGTAAAAACCTGGTGATACATAAAGTTTTCATTGAGGGAAATAGTTAAAATGTTCACCATAAATGCGCTGGTAAGTGTGTACAACAGGCCCCTTGGGTGGTAACATCTGGGTTAAGTGTCTTACATCATATGACTTTGTTGTGAGTTTGAGGTTAGGTTCAATGGTTTATCTACGACATTTAGCTCACGGTTTACAGAGGTTCATTGTGGATGTAGCTAAACGCAGAGCTCATTCCTTGTTTTTGTAAAAATAAATTAAGTTTTTAGAAGTTAAAATTGAGTTGTTGACTTTGTCTTAAGTCTTTATTAACTAGTGTTCTACACCCATTAATTGTTAGTTGAAAAATAGTTTGAGTATTAAAAATTATACCATCAGGAAACGTTGGTATTTTTCAAAAACAAACTTTCGTCTTAGCACTTTCATTGTTCTCTTAGGACGATAAGCTGAGAAGTTTAACTTAATCCTAAAAGAACCTTTGCACTGTTTCTGGAGTGGACAGGATATTCTGGATGGGTAAGGTTACAGGTAGGGGCCGCGTACTGTCAAGATCCACCAAGAAGGATTTTGGTTATTAATCTCAGTCAAGTCTCTGTATGAGACACTCCAGCCAACGCAGGCAAGGGATGGTATGCCCTTTGAGTAGGCTAACAACAGTCCTTAACACTTGGGAGCCCCAAAAACTCCAATAGTCGTCTACAGCAAAAGACTAAAACTATCGATTTTATTAGCGGTTTAGTGATGTGTGTCGGTCTTGCAAATAAGGTTGCATAGATTTAAGTGATAAGATTTGCTGTACCCAGTGTAAATTCAACTGGAAAATTATAAACCAGGCAGAAGTGAACCCCCAGTTTTAAAGGATTAAACATCCAGTCTAAATTTATCCATAATGCGTAATCTTGAGTATGTACTGGTTACAATAAACCAAGATTTCTCAACACATCTAATAGGTGTCCTAATATTTGTTTGTGTGATGTAATATGTGTCAATGCCTTAGGTGTTGGCAGCGCTAGCCTTCAACTGCCTCAATGTGAACGTGGGCATGATCATTTGCATGCCGGTACTCATCATTGGCGCCCCTCAGGACCACTCATTCACCCCTCAGTTTCTCTGAGGAGGAGGCGTCTTGGTTCGGTAAGTTTCCATAATGCTTCTGATAGGAGTTGGAAATTCATAAGTATAAGTGATAAAAACACATAGTAAAGAGGTAATTATATATATACAGGATAATATATTTATCGTTATTTGAAAGAATAACCTATGCCAAAATAAAAGGCTTTGAATTATTATGTCATATGCGAGCTTCATGTAAATTATGCGTATATTAAGATTCCATATAATATTGCACCAACAGCAAAATAATAAATACAGTAATGAAAGCTAAATTACAGTGCTTGGTACATCATATTTTTAGTGAAAGATTTTTATTTCTCAGCTATATTGGTTTTAAAAATCTTTAAATTTAATATAATTCCAATTGTGCTTTTACTTATTCATTCATATTTGTATTCCTGTTCCTTTCTTATAATTTGGTAATTTTTTTTTGGTTTCTCTTGATTTCATTTATAATTTTTCCTAAATTCCTTCTGATTTATTAGATTTTTGTATTAGTTTATTATTCATTAAACTAATAAACTGAGTTCTAATGAACTTAATAAACTCGTGTTAATTCATTAAGATTCAAGATACATTTATCTAGATTCAAGATAGGTCCATTTTAAACTCATATAGCTAATCTGGATGATAAGAACACTACATCAGTTATCTATTCTACTGCGACATTACTTAAGACAAGAAGATGAACAATATCTATGGATATACAGGGTAATTGTAAATCAATTCCAGTATCAAGCGTTAATTTTAATTATTGTTGCCTTAATGATGGAATTCTTGCAAATGGCTTGTCCGTATTAATACATAACTAATTTCTATAAAATTTAAATATATTTAGTATTTAATATAAACTTTATGAATTTTTTGTTCCATGTAGCATACATAAAAAGTAATTTCAATTGAAAATATTTTTCTTTTTCATATATTTCATCCATATTATAAAGTATATGAAGCATATTAAGGGAACTAATTGAGGCGACAACATTTTCAACTACGTGAATCATTTTTTGTATATTATTTTTGTAGTAGAGTTGATTGTGTTTGTTCCTTCTGTGATTTGGAAACAATTAGGTCATAATTTCTCGAAATTGCTTTCAAATCTGTTGACGAATATTGTTTTTGTATCAATTTTATGTATATAAAAACTGACCTTTAGCAAATATATTCATGGTAGCATTTATGTGAATGTCTATATAAACTTGTATACCGAACATGTAAAAGGTAGTGGCCTTTATTTAACATTGAAATATTTCTTTCCACTCCACTCTCGTGTTACAGAATTAATATTTAAAACCATATCAGGAACTCAGATGCCTCTGTATACCTTATCAGTAATAGTTGAGAAAATCGTGGTCGCAAATTTTTAAATGCACGGAAATGTGTGTTGTTAAGCCGTTCGTTGTTAAAAGGCGTTTTAGGCCCGAAGCATTACCCTTTTCCTTATCTGAGTTAACGAGGAATAAAATTATGATGTAAAATATTAAGTGAAATAAAACAGTTATGGATACATAAAGAAATCGAATTGCTTGGAAATCGTTTTAGTTCAATAAGTCCGGAAATGTCTCCTAATAGAGTTTATATGTTGGCAAGAACGGTGACGCAACATTCTGACAGTTTCAGCGTTAGCGTAAAAGGATGGATTTTCTTACTTAGAAAATACACTATTAATAAAAAGCATTCGGGTATTTATGTATTTATTTTTATTTCTGGCGTTAATATCTGAATAAAGGCCAGAGCTCTCTCAATGGAAAATATTTGTTTACTTAAATTAATACAAGTACGTTTATAATTTATTAATAAAGGTTTAACTCTAGCAAATAAATACTCAATAGTAATTGAAATGAAATAAAGAGCTCTCCTTAAACTTATAACTCGTATTGACAGCTTATATAGGTGTGCTGAAAAGTCTTGAAACTGTGTAATATCTAAGGTTTAATTTGCGGTTTGCTTTTACTAATTAAATAAGATCTTTAACATGGTAAGTACATCGACCCATGCTTACATTAAGACTTTACACCAACTCCTTACGGGTCATTCCTCCGAGACTCTGAAGTTTTATGTTCGTACGTTTTACGAGTACAGAAGATATTAGACCGATTCAAATTTTTAAGCACACCTGTATATGAAGAAAAATATGAAATCATTAGAGTTTTTAGTGCAAATTACAGATGTAAAACGATAGTAAAAACATAACAAAATTCTAGTTTATTTTTCAGAGTATATACTTTTAGGTAAAGTGTCCATTGTAATTCAGATATATAGATTAATCTTCTGTTTTACTAGATGTGCACATTGTTTTAGACAGGACATTTATATGTAATTGGTCTTTTAATCTTCAAACGTCTTATATACATAATTATGCGGTACCTACATGCATAATACCAATATGTTTACTCTGTTCGAATCCTTCATTAGTTCATGATCTAGAATTAAAATTGTTAATAAAGTATTTAATTTACTTTTACACATCTCCCTTGTGATACAAAGCAGTTGTAATACCCTATTTAAGCTTCATCAAGATAACTTTAGTAACAGTTCTTTCGGTTTTACTCGTATCTGAATAATCCTTAAAACAAACTCTCCGGCTAAACTTATGTACTCGTAGACAATGATCATATTAGTATTTCAGATGAGCATATTAAAGTAATATATCAGTTATCCGATATATTTCCAGTGTGAGCTATTGAAAATGAAGACATCTTGAATTTCACAGTTCAGCGGTCTATGATTGCTTGTTCCTCGCAGGTGGCCTTATCTTCATGATTCAACCGCTGGGGAGTGTCGTGTCCGGCTTCCTCCAGGACTTCTTGGGCCGCAAGAAGTGCATGATGTTCGTCAACGTGCCCCAGTTTGCAGCTTGGCTCATGCTCTACTATGCCACTACCAAGTTCACGCTTTTTGCAGCAGTGACCTTGTTAGGTAGGAAGTGTTGTGCTCATAAGTTTTGAAATGACTACCGAGTAATGTAAATTCAATATGAAATGATGAAACAGATTTGTTTCAATGAGTTGATGTGTTCGTAATCAAATACTGGTATACCTTTGGTTGTTTTAGTTTAACAGGCGATAAATCGTTCATGCGGACAAAGTGTGTTGAGGTCCGAGAGATAATTTTAGTTAGTTCTGAGGTCTGACGATAGTGCTGTGCAACGTAAATTTGATTTCTACAGTTCGCATATTTACTACCTGAGCTACTTTAGCCTGTCATTCACAGATGTCAGTCCAAGCGATCATTTTCTCGTGCCTTAGTTATAGCATTGGATAATTTATCTCTTGTGTAACTATTGCAATCAAAGGTTCACCCTAAAAGAAAACAATTCTGTGCAAGGAAAATGAAATGATTCTGGACATCATATTGTATCACTTTCTGTCTTACTATTTTACTATCTTGTAATAGCTTATGATATGTTTTGTTGATGATTACCGTTTGTGGTAATTATTCTAACGGTACTTTTTTTACAAGTAAATGTGCCTAAATAAATAATACCTGTAAAAATATTATTTATTTAGGCACATTGCATTCCAGTACCCTTTATCTAATAAGGAAACATAATTATCATGGGATTTGTACATACGGTAGAAACAATTTTATGACTATCGTTCTTTTCAGGTCTCAGTATTGGTTTTATGGAGGCTCCTGTGTTGTCTTACATTGGAGAAGTCAGTGAGCCACGACTACGGGGGGTCCTTAGCACGGTGGGAGGCATCTTCTTCAACGTCGGGCTCACTCTGGAGTCGGTCATCGGGGCAACCACAGATTGGAGGACCATGGTCCTCATCACGTCCGCAGCTCCTGTCACTGCCTTCGTGGCTTTGTCCTTGGTGAGTTTTCTGTGACAAATGGTTTCTTATGTGTCTTTATGAAACTTCTGTTTTGTAACGTCCATGTATTGGTTAATTACGAGCTGTATGGTTTTTACGATTTAAAAAAGATACATAGATTTTGGACATTGCCGTCTTTATATTAAATGAGTAGATACAGTCACAATAATCAATATAATGTGGCGACGAATAAGCCAAAGTTAATGTTGGTATCAGAACATCAAACATGTACTTAGGGTTCAGAGTGATTAGATTAATTATCAACCATACCACTGCAAAAAAGGAGTACTCAATGACACGTATCATGCAAGACAGAGGAAGTGAGAGCCGAGGAAATATCAACATGAGCACTTCCTGCGGCATAGCGGCACGTCATCTGCAAGATAGAACAGGGCAACTGTGTTGGGAGGGAGGTAAAGCGCAGGCGCCTCCGACCTTACGTTTTTTGTTTTTGATCTCAACATACTATTATGTTTTTTGATATGTAACAATTTAAATTGCCCTGCAAACCTTATCTTTTTAAATCACCTGTTGTAAATAATAAAATTTAAACAAAGAAGTAATAATAATTCTTAAAGTGTACACGATAAATCAAAATTTTAATTTTCAATTGATATAGTACGATCAAAATTCGGAATTACTTGTGATTAGTTTGTACCTTGCACTTCAGTCGTAGAGAAAATATTTAAAAAATGTTTTCGGAAATTATGAGCCTTTTTTCTGAATGGGCCAACTTAAATAGTGGACCAGCTAGTCTATATCCAACCTTAAAAACTTTGATAAATTAAATACAGTTGCAGGTCTCTTACCTTTATCCTATCCGTCTGAATTGCATATGGTTCAAATCGCGTAACACAGTTTTGTTAACATTGCCTGAAAATTAAATCTCAGATATCTGAAATAAATTATATGAATATATATATAATTATATATATATATATATATATACTGTATTAGCAAAAATAAACAGTACTGAATTGGTAATATTTTATTATGGTAAAAACAGCAACATTACATATAGATTTTAACAATAACTAAAAGTCAAAGGAAGGAAAATTGGTTAAGCTCGGGTAGTTCAATCTGACCCCCGTTCAGTTTTGATGCCTTCAAAAAAGTATGGTCCCACTATACCCCTCCCAGATACAGCGCACCAAATGGTTACACACTTACTATGATGTAGCCTACAACAATGTCAGGCCGTTCAAATCCAAAGAAACGTGTTGTCTGCTTGCTTATGAAACCATTAAGGTGCACATGACATTCATCTGTAAATCATAAATTACTCAGAACATCAGTTTCTTCATAGCACATTGCTAACATTGAAGCACAGTACTGAACCCTGGCTAGTTTATTTCTAACTGTTCAAAGGTTGTCCAGTTTGTATCCTGTAGGGAAAACCACCAATGTTTTTGAATATTCTTTGCATTGACGTATTGCTAATATTCATTTTAAGAGAGGCTCGCATTAGGCTTCTTTTCGGTGACTGTAACACCTGCTGCAACACTCTTCCGTAGTTTTCCTTTGTACAGACAGTAGTTGGGCGATCTGAAAAGCCCTTTCGCTGTGTCAAAACACTACCTGTTCTTCGATGTTTTTTTAACAACACTAAGAATCACAGCATTACTAGGCCGGTTTTTGTGGAAATGTTCCTGAAAAACGTAATGCAGTATAGTCTATGACAAGCTTGGCCCACCCGCACGTCCAATTCCATATGAGCAAAAATAATGCTCTACGATAAAAAACTTTCTCTACCGTTGTTAGCACCATGCTAGATAAAAATAACCTCAAATAAGAAAGTAGTAATGAACACGAAGCCGTGGCAACAATCGACAATTGAATCAGCTCGATCACAAGGCAACTACAGCTGATTCAGTTTCAGTACTGTTTATTATGGCTAATACTGTATTTAAGCCTCTAAAATACGTTATTGATAAAACTACTCAAAATATGCTAGGGTTTTTGTTTAAAAAATACAACACTTGGAATTTAAACTTGATTGTTTGTATGATTATATCTAGCTATATTATGTATGTTACAATATAATACCAGGAAGAAACCTAATATCAATGGATACGTGTTTTCAATCCTGATCAGCTAAAACTGAATATTATATTCAACTCTCTTAGTGGTTAAATATTGGAGGAGGGGTTCTGTGGCCCTGTTTAAGAACCAGCTCTTACGGATTACAAAAGGCTGTTCGAGAGAAATTCATTAGTGATTTCTTCAACAGTTCTTGTATTGGTCGTACATATGAGGCGCAAATCGTACATATGGTAAAAAATCTGAACGCTGATACCACTGTGCTAATCCATCTCAATCAAAGTCGATACCCAGTGGTCTAAGACGTTGGTCTTTAGACCTGAGTTAGAGATAACGCAGGCCTGTATGTGGCCGTAGTAGTACTTTATAACAGTACCATTGACCTTGTAATGTATCGACTCTCCTGCTCTTATTCTATTTAATAAGATTCTCGCACTGGCCGGTACCTCATGGGAATGGGCAGAGTAAGGATTAAAAGGGGGATCAGTCTCTCATTTAAATGTGTAGCTCGTTCACAGTCTCAATAATTGGTTATTTTAAAATCTGGTAACCATGAATACCTCTCTTGTAGACTCTTTTAGATATCACGCATTGGTTATAAAACATCCCCACTTGTGAAAGAAAACCAGAATAGGATAAAGTCCACCATTCCACAAGTATTGTAACGTTTCAAACGACCACCTTGTTGCGGAAAACGAACACATGGGGGTCCTGGACGTCTAAAATCACCTCAAATAAATTCAACGTAAAACAAATTTCCTTTTTTATTCATAATGGCACCACAACAGCCATGCATACGTAATTCCTGAAATAATAAGCGAAACGGGTAATGTAAAGTTTCCTTGGAATTTCCTCAGACAGATACTTAACTTGTAATATTTACCTGAATTAATCTTGTTCCAAAGGTTTATAAAAATTATTGTTTCTTCAATATTCTTACTCAGAACCATCTATTAGGGATTCATACCTCCCCCATGCCTTATGGAATCATTATGTGGGATATTTTCAAAATCAGTCAACCCAAAGACAGTATATTCCTTTATAAATATATTAGGATTATTTAAAAAAAATATAGAACATCCTTCAGGAATCTAAACCTCCTCACTCTTTTTTACACGACATTTCTAAATTTCTGAATTTTCCACACAGTGGTACCGTGATAGATACAGCAAAATTGCCATATGGAATTAAGCATATGGAATCTCGAAATTATTAAAATTAACAATAATTCGCCACGTAATAATGAGATGGGGAGTTACAATTCAATATACTTATTTTAATGTAAACATGTTTTATTTTAATTATTTTACATTACTTTTCTACATTACCCACGTGATAATATATAGTACGTAAAAGTTAATAAAATACAGAAGAAGTAATGTAAAATAATTAAATAAAACATGATTACATTAAAATAAACATATTGAATTATAACTGCAATAGGTGAGTTCTTATTGTTAAATGTTGTATTCATATTTCTTATATACATTATTGTTGAAAAGCATTGGTTTTGTATTTCAGTATTTTTGAAATGTTATATCGGTAATAGTGGAAGTAACGGCCGGAGCGGCAAAATACTAGTTTCGCGTTATTATCTTATTGGAATCGTCCTAATGTCGAAACAATACAAGGTTTCACGGGGTGGAAATGAGAAAGTTGCAGAACATAAAAAAAATGGAACGACTTTTTACGAGCGAAACAATATCACCATGTTGTACATCCGCATCACATGACCTTTTGTGACCGTGATTCAACCTCGTGATGACGTCATAGGATGCGCTGTCATCTTTGGAAACGTAAATGAAAATAATACTGAGATGAGGAGAATTTTCACCTAAATGAATGATTTCCTTTTTTTAATTTACAGCCACAAATTATTAGTTGTTATCGGGTTGAGACGAGTGCCTCCGGCCATCAGTGCGAGCTTCAGCAGCTATTTGCCCCGCACTGATGTCAACGGAATAAAAACATCCCTCGAAATAGTACTTATCAGTAAAATATCAAATTATAGACGGACTGATCAGAAGTATAAATTGAAATTTAATGAAAAGAAATTTATGTAAAGTATAAAAAACGTAATAAATCATGTAAAACCCTAATATGAATGGACAGTAATAGAGAAACACTTATCATTAGTGTGTTCGCGGGTAGAGCTGAGCGGTAGCAACAAAGGAAGGAATCTCTGCTCTGCTTTTTGGATTCCCCAATAACCCATTGTCCCTGAATTCTTCTGCCGCGATTGTATTTTCTCCTTCCTAATTTGGCCTCATTAATTTTTAACGACGTCAAAGGACCGCAAATTTTCTCCGATGTTTTTGAAATGTGATGGAAATACACTTCGAGGCAGAAAGATACCAATCCACCACTGAATGTGCAGAAAAGCAAACTCCAACGAAATATTGCGTTGTCCTCGGTGGCTTCAATTGCAACAGTGCATTGCAACAACATGATTACCAAAACCAATATATGTCTCTATGGGCGTTTTTTTTTTCAAAAAGGAACCTGCCCGGTCCGATTTACACTTTGAGTGCTGGCCCTAAATAACATGTTAACTCTGTAGAATGCTGGGCGTTTTTAGTGGTTTTCAAAAATTTCTTTTAAAAAAATATTTAGGGTATAAGAAAAATACTTACATGCCTTAATTCAGCTTACTTTCGTCTTTCTTTTAACGTGAGATTGTTGGTGTTATTTTCAAAAACTACACATACAAAATGTCTAAAAAAAAAGATTATTTTTTGAGACAGTTTTTTTTATCTAACAAACTAAGCCTAAGCACACACACACACACACACACACACACATATATATATATATATATATATATATATATATACAATTATTTACAATGACCCATTTACAAATATAAACTATCCTTTGAATGATACAAATCATGTTTTTTATATTTTGTAGTGTTTTGACAAAAATATATTGCCGACATATTGATGCGTCGGCATTACTTTCGCCGTCAGTATCGTTTTCAGCATCTGTAACATAACAATATACAATGTA
Source organism: Homalodisca vitripennis (assembly GCF_021130785.1). NCBI lineage: Eukaryota > Metazoa > Arthropoda > Insecta > Hemiptera > Cicadellidae > Homalodisca > Homalodisca vitripennis. The sequence goes on from NW_025786291.1 coordinate 16,504, forward strand.
AAATATGAATATATTTTCATTTTATTCATATGAATAGAATATTAGTTTGAATAAAGTTTAATTTAAAATAATACAAATTATAGTTTGATTCACGAGAACAACAACATAACCAACTTTTAGACTGATGTTTATGTGATAAATAGACTTATTCTTACCTGAAATATGCGTCTCATCTTCTTCCATGAAATCATGATCAATGTCAGAATCGTCAAAAATACTATCAACGCCAATAAAACTATCTTCATCTAATACATCACTGATCGCAACGTCGTTCAAGCTGCGAGAAGCCATGATTGCGCCATCGACGGCCGGCCGCTGCAACGAACGTCACGTCAGCGGCACGTAAACAAAGCGACCGAAGTTGCTTTGTCATCAAGCTCATCTCAATACATCTGACGCTTTCTAGTGGTGAATTGTGTTACTAAAAACCCAAATAACATTGTAGAGTAGGCAAAATCCGTTTATATACGGACAATGTAATATAATACCAATTGAAATGACAACCACGTAAAACTACGGGATTAGCATTCTTCGGAAGTTTTGCTGTTCCGTAAAATTCTACGGGAATTAGCCCTCTAAAGTGTTAAATTACAACATTTAAAAAGCCCTTTTTTTCCTACTAATTTATTACGATTTTTTTCTATATCGTTTTCAAAATATATCAAAGTCTCCCCCCGGTTGAAAAAACGTTTATTGAACATTTTCATGATTCTATTAAAAAGGAAATACATCTCGGTTTCGATCATATAAAGCTATGAACTCCTAACATTCCCGTCATAAACACTGCCGAATACACACCAATTCACTAACGAAATTGTTGAACTAGTAGGATGGTTGACAAGCAAATCCACGTCACTAACTACGATCCCGAACCTACAAACACACGGATATCCTGGGACCAGTCCCGGAGCGCTCAGAGATAATAAATACACGCTATTAGGTTCCTCAGCCCACAGAATAATCATTGAAAAAGTACAACAGATAATCCAGGACCCAGCACACAAAACGGAACATTAATAATATAAAAATATTGAAAAATTTTAACTATTTTATGAATATAATACCTAACAACCATGTTTCTATTTTGTCCATTTTAAAACAAATTTTATTTCTTGTTTTTAAATCTTATTCCTTTAAAAAAAAGTTTTTATATTTAATTTATAACTCTTATCCTCCATAGTCCCTGCCTCAGTTCTAACCACTCCTTATCTTCTCTTTAGACTAAAAATATTTTTTGTAGGTGCCAGAACTCACCGGCCTAGGCTGGTTCACTAAGGGACGGGTGGAACGATGCCCCGTAAAAAAGCCTCATCAGTGGCTGTCGCGGGGAATGGGTCTCGGGGTCTCCCCTGATGATTACTACAGAGAGGAGTTTGGACGCTCTAACAGACCATACTCAAAAATACTCAAGATCAGTCCTCTGAGGGCATCCGTTGTGGTCTCTAGTGTCTGAATACAAGGCTGTGCAAAAACAGAATCAGGTTAATGCAAAGGATTTATAATTCTGTTTAGACTTGCTTTTTTAAAGCTAGACTAATACGCAATTTCCCTCCTCCATTATAACAGGCCACCACCTTCTTTCCAAATTACACATAAGATATTTTTGAAATAAGTAATCTGGCATTAGAAAGATATTCATTACCCTTCACTTTCGGATAAGGAAGTTGAATATTTAAATGCTCCAGGTACTGTGTCAATACCCTGAAACCAGAGAGTATTAAGTCACTCATTACTAAACGGGAGAAACCTCATGGTGTGAGAGTTTGTTGGTACTGTACTAATGAAAGAACCTTTAGGGCAGAGAAAAGTTTAATCTTTTTTTTTCTGAAGCCGGTTGCCTTTCGACCTATGTCATCCGATTATGGGGTTAGTATACAAGATCAATCATTGGTCTAAATAAATTTTTAAATCATCAAGTGATTTGAAAATTTGA
>NW_025786292.1:0-17306 GCF_021130785.1 Homalodisca vitripennis
AAGACTCATGGACTTCACAGCATGATTCACATTTTTGTATCCATAAGAAAGTGTAGTCATTACTCAGTAAAGGCATTAAAAAAAATCACTTTTATTTAATTTCACTAATATTTTGTTTGTTATGGCAAGGGCTTTAAAATGTTAACATGTATTTGAATTAAATTGTTATATTTTATGTAATTTAATGTAAGTTAATGTAATGCTAATGGGCCTACATGCATAAACTGTACTTTTTGTACTCCCCGTCTGAAAAACCGCTTAAAGTAAAGCCAACAAACTATTAATCGTAAATGTATTTTTAGAAGTTTGTTTATTATGTTGTTGGCAGTATTGAAATCTGGCCAAAAAACACATATTAGAATTCAAAACAAAAAAAACAATAACAATCTTATGATGACATGAAGGGTTAAACAATATGTAATTTTACTTACAAGTAAAAATTAAATATTGTTTAACTTTGTATTTAAGTTGTAAGATATGTGAAATTGACATGAATGAAATGTCGTACAGTAATGTGGGCATTCAACATTTTGGTGGGTTTTATTGAGCTGAGCATTGGTTGATTGACCCTAGCAAAAGCCTGTCACCTTGGGGGTTGAAAATTTTGCATCAGTACTTTCATTTCTACATAACTAACATGAAGTTCAATTAATAGGTGGTTTAGTCCCACTCTACGGTGATAGCAATTAGCGAATTATGTTTAACAATTATACTCTGTTGACTAAAAATCATAGAATAAAATAGAATTTTGTAAACAAAAACTAAGTACACCTTTTCTTTAAAGATTTGTTTTGTTGATAATGGAAACTGCCTTAGTGCGTTCTTTACATTTAAACAATAGTAACATAGTAACAGAATATTATTCGCTACTAAAAATTTTTACAATTTGATAAAATAAACAAGTAATTGTCTAGGTATGGATTATTTTTTAAAAAAAAAGTATTTATCAATCTATATAGTAACAGATGTTTTATTCCCTCTAAAATTTTTTACAATGATGAAAATAAACAAGTAATTGTAGGTATGATAGTATTTATCAATCTATATTGTTATTTTGAAAACTTTCTTTCTCAAAAACAAACTAAATTAATTGATATCAAATATTTTATATGATGTACTTTTTATATGTAACGTGACATTAACTGAACATAGTAACATTTTGGAAATATATCTTTTTCTAAAGATTTATTTAATAAATACTTAAGATAGTTCATGGCAGCACTACTTTAATGAAATTTGGAATCCCCTTAAATGAATTTTTATTATTATTTTTATTTATAAGGTTTTTATTGTCTTCATTACATTTAGAACTTGATAATAATAAATAATTTTTTTACAATTTTAAGACAACAGTTATTGGGGGGCATGTGTATCTCTATGTAGGCTACGTCTGTGTCTCTTCTGTAGGCCCTACGTCTGTGTATCTCTGTAGGCTAAAGTTTGGTAGAATCTACATTGACCATCGTTCATCCTGGTAGTCTGATACGAGTGTCTTTATATTCATAGTGATAATGCACTTGATATAGAGATTATATCTTCTGCGACCTAAAAATCAATAGATGTTTGACACTGGATAGTGCAGGTTTATTTGTTTTGTTATTTATTACACTCATTGCACAGCTGGTGTTTCAAAACTTTCGCTTACAGCCTAGTTATTAGCTCTACTTGGAGTCCAATATGAACATTGTTTTAAAGTTTGCACGTTGAGGATGTTTTGAAGTATCCTGAATATTTATTTATATTATGAAGTCAAATGAAAAATAATGCATTGATAAAATTGTTATAATAAATAAATTAAAACAAGTTAGTTATCAATTTGTTTTTTAGTTATGTATCTTTGCTATTACGTATTGATTTTCTGTTTTATACTGGAAGTTATAATCTTTCTTTCAACTTCCAATATCTTAACTTCTTAATGACCGGTTTTCAAAATGTGCTCCTGCCAGTTTTTAAAAAACTAAATACCTAACATCAGTTATTTAGTTTTGTATAAAAAATCAACAACTTACGCATTACTAATGATCCAAAATAAAGGACAATGTGATCTTTTTTTTCTTATCTCTGATACAGATTACAGATCACTTTATTCATTGAGAGCCTCATAGCACAGAATGGTGTAAAAAAATTGATAATTACAATTCATTTGTAAGCAACTTAATATGGGAGTTTGGCGTTGTCCGAGATTAGGTTCTGGCACAAGTAGTGAATTCGTTCCAGACTGTACAATGGAGTGTCCTGCAAGCCACTGCCCGGTAGCTTCTTCCTTTCAATGCGGAGGGTGGACTTTCACCTTTATTGACTGTGGAAGCATATTAAATCAGCTTTGCCTCCAGCATATGAGGGCTTTTTTGAGAAGATGGGAGTTCTGTGGGTAGGAAGATGTTGATGTCTGTGCCTTGTGTTTGTAGCTATGGAATACTGTTGTGTATTGGAAAAGGAAGATCTTAGAGCGAAATCAATTGTCTCCAAGATGTTATAATGAGTCTGCAGTTAGAATTCCAACGGCCTTGAAAAGTGCGCCCCTGCAGCTCTCCCTTGGCTGAAGACCTGCCCATGGATCAGAAGAGCGCGTTTCTGGAGCACCATCACTCGTTTCAAGTTCTCCTGCTTTGCCCCTCTCCCAGAATATTGTACCATATCTGAGGTGGGGAACTCGAAAAGCGCGTGGTAGCTTGTTCTTGTTGCTCCAAGCCATGCTGATGGCTCAAATACGCTTCAACGGTGAAATTGGAGAGATCAAGTTTAATGCAAAGTGAGTCAACATGAATAGTTCCAGGATTGATAGTTTGCTCATCAAAGTAAATTATACCAAAGTGTTTTTGTTCAATTAAGGGTTTGGAAATGTTAGGAGGACCAGTGACTTCATTGAAGACCAAACAAAAAAAATTCATTGCTGATACAGTAGTCTTGGTGTATGCCTAAACTCCCACTGCAATGAAGTTTGTTCACCTCCAGTGCTACTGCTGTCATATTGCCTAGTACAGGAGCATAGGTACTCATCGGCAAACATTGATAGCTCTGCTATATTGGCTAACGTAGTTGGGAAGATCAGCTGTAAACAAAGTGAATAGCACTGGTTCTAAGACCTAGCCCTGAGGGACTCCTCTCTTGACATTTAGTGGCTTCGATCTGGTCAGTGTTGTAATACCATTGGTGGTTCCTTTCAGCTACCACAAGCTGCATTCAACTGCTTAGATAGCTTTTAAACCAAAAGTGAAGCTATTCCGACAACTCCAAGCTGTTCGAGTTTGTCTAAAATCAAGTTGTGATCGAGGCAGTCGAATGCCTTGCTTAGGTCAAGGGATGTCAGTGGCGTAGCGAAGGGGGGGGTCCTGGGGGTCCGGACCCCCCCCGAAATTTTAACACATAATAAAAAATAAAGCATGGAGCAGGAGAAAAAATGAGAGTTATCATTACTCTTGTCTATAAACATTAAATTGATTGATTTAATTGATTAAAGTGACCGCTGTTAAATATATAATTGTCCTTTCGTTTAAATCATAAAGTATCAAATGATACTTTTGGGCTCGGCCTTTCGGACAGTGTAGTGTAATCACGTTATTTCTATAGGGCGCGGTCACGTGACGTCGCAAAGTAACCTAAACCGTAACACGGCGAACATTCGACCTACAGCGCCTCGTTGTGTCAACAACTCCTGGAGCAAACATGAGCGACATCTTCAAAAAGATGGGACAGCGTGCCTTTGGAAGCGCCGGGCAGCCAGCTAAGAGGCCTAGCTCTCCACCTGCCGGCTCGGAGCCTAAGAAGGTCGCTGCTCCAGCAAAGTTCCTTTTTAAAGGCCACAACGTCACCTCTGCTACTGTGACACCTGACCAACCTACGGCTTAGGTTTCTACGCCCAAGGATACCCTTGCTGTTCCTGGACAGTGTTCCGGACTGGCCTACCCACGCCCAAGAAGTTGGAGGAGTTGGCGCGCGACGGCCTGACGACAACATTCCACTGTGCTCACTATTCGCTTGAAAGTGACCACCTGTGGAGGACTTCAGGGCAGTACAGCGGTACCTATGTTCCAAGAAGCTGTCCTTCTACACTCACAACCTTGGGCATGAAAGATCGCTTAAGGTTGTGATCAGCGGACTGATGTCTTAACTGACGAGGGCTTTCGCCGTCGACGAGGTTGCACGACTTCGGACAGCCAGGGGACCTACCAGGAGCTGGATGATCACGCTGACCAAGGGACAGTGAGTGAGAGAACCCTGACACCATGCGAGCTTGCCAAATCTACAACGTGACAAGCCTGCTCCATGTCAGGGTCTCATTCACTGTCTACAAGAAGCCGGTCGGCCCGCCGCAGTGCTACCGGTGCCAAGGTTTTGGTCACTGCTCCGGCAACTGCAGGAAGCCGAGAAAATGCGTCCTCTGGGGGGAAAATCATCTGAAGATGAACTGCCCCAAAGTCTCGTCGGAGAAGGGTCACTGCTGCAACTGTGGCGGCGATCACAACGCCAACTATCGTGGGTGTCCAGCCTACAAGGAGGCCAGAACAGCAGCTGTCCAGTTAGACCGCAAGTCCCGGCCAACCAAACCAGCGCGGGACGAGTCACCTGCGGACTCCGAATCGGAGAGTGAAGCTGAGGACGACATGCCGGAGAAGAAGAAGCGCCGGAGGAAACCCCGGAACCCAGCAAACCGACAGCCTCGCCAGCCGGCATCTGTGGCTGACCTTCCTGTCACACAGTGGCCCAGGGCGGACTCCCAGGCAGAAACTAGAGTGGCAACCTACACCACCAGCCACTCCGCCCCTCAACAAACGGAGGTGCCCAGCAGCTGATGCAGCAGCAGAAGCAGCCGCTCCCGCCAAGCGCAGCCTTCAAGCCGTTGATTTTATTGTCATTAAACGATTGTAGGACTGTAGGTCCACGCCTAGTTTGACGAGGGTGGATGGCGTCACTTTTCCGCAGGGTAGGACAGTCAGTCCACGCCGACACCTGCGGACTAACTGTCCTACTTTTCAAAACTGACCTGGCCGTGCATTAGTTTTTCTACCTGCACTTATTCTTTATTCTGGTCAGTGATGCTTCCACTACATTCGCACAGCGTACTGCTAAAGCAGTAAATATTAACAACAGTTTACTCAGGCTATCACATATGAAGTGGATTACTAAAAGGGATTATATTTTAACGAATTCCATATAGCATTATATTACTTTCTTATTAATTTGGCATTGTCCTAATGAATCATAAAACATCTTCAGTAAGTTTTTATTAGTTATTCCTTATATTGGACCATCGTTTGTATAATACTGTATATACCAGTAGACACGTTACTCGTAGTACACGTCAATTGAAATGGATGGTTTATTGTTTTATTAACATTGTTAATAGTTAAAATAACCATTTAGTTCATATCTAATATATCATTTTTTAAGTTGTAGCCTACCAAATTAAGTTAAGTAGATACGAAGAAAAAATATTTATTACCTTAAATAGTGGCTCTTGGCATATAATCCAAACAGTAAACAAAACATCTGCCTACACAGACATACTAACTTACATAATAGTGAACCTTATGCCGCTAACGATACGTTGTAAATATCACTCAAACAGGAATTCGATGAACGGTTCTCATACTAAAGAATTTGTCTAGTTTCATTCAAACTTCCAATTTGCTATTCATCGCTATATCTCGCTGCAAAAAAAATTAACGTTATTTCAAATAGTGATCCCGGAACGACAGGAGATACCATGTTTAATTACTATCAGTTATAAGGACCTCAAACGCTCCAAATTCTTAAATTTATTCTTAAAACCTTATTAGTTTTATTCCCCTTTAAAATAAACTGTTAAGCGTTTAAAAGTTTTAAAATTTGGTGTTTAGTTATTAAAAAAGCCCTAGTTTAATATTGCTTTGTTTTCTCGAACAAGGTACATACAAACTTCTGAGAAGCCTACTTCTGTCAAAAGTCAAATAAACTATGCGTTTTATAACTATATAAAAGTTATATAGTACATTCCTTTGATGTCTGCATACAGTACTCATCATGCATACTCAATATTTACTAAAGTGTACAGTTAAAAGTAGACTTTTAATAACACTTTTAGTTTATTTATCTAAATATTTGTCTTACTTGTGCTCAACAGTGGTCGCAAAAAAAGTTTGAAATAAGAAGTGTTATTATCAAGCTTTACCCTATGCTTTCACGACTAAATGTAAGGTAATTTATGATTGTGCTACTATAAAACAATGTTTACACAGAACAATTGACTAAAGTTAACAGGCTCTTATACTATTATATAAACGTCTTCTTCTCTTTACCTGATTTTTCTGTGCATTCTTACGATATTTTAATCGTTTTTTCTCCTAGTCGGAGCGAAAACGTATCCAGTAAAGCAAAGACCACTATAATCGTTACAGACATTCAAGTTAGAAATGGCGTAACTAACCTGACTTTATTTTATGTATATAATTTTGTTTCATTCCTTTTGCAAGCTGTCTTATGTAGTGTACTGAAAACTATTTAGCAGATATAGAGTTTAGATCTCGAAACATCCATTCAAGTGCTGCAGTGTGGAGTACGACGATTCCTTGTCAACCCCTCGTCAAAAGGAACCAGTGAGTCGGACAGTGGGTCCCAGGCCGGGAACCGTGGACCCACTGTCCACCCCTTAAGAAGTAGGTTAGAAATGCTTCCGGCAGTTTTATGACGTGGACCTACAGTCCGTTTACCTCATTAAACTGTAGACGTGTATATAATTATCGAAAAAATATAAAAATAAAAATCACTTTCGGTCGGAAAATACAATTGAAAAACTCTACTGATTACAACTTTAACTAATTTGGACTTCAGTGATTGAGGTAAACGTGGTGTTTTTCGATTGAGTTAGGACGGCGATTTTTATAATAATTAAACTGTACACTGTACCTATATAATTATCGAGAAAAAAAATCACTTCCGGTCGCTAAATACCGAAGAAAAGCTCTCTACAGATTCAAGTTTTGACGATTTTGGATTTCACTGGTTGAGTGGTTGAGGTAAAAGTGGTACTTAGAATTATGTTAGGACGTTGATTTTAGGTATTAATTCAACGCCGACTAATACACATATAATTATCGAGAAACAAAATAATAAAATCACTTCCGGTCGGAAAATACCGAGGAAAAGCTCTACTGATAAGAAGTTCCAACTACTTTGGATTTCACTGACTGAGGTATTATTTCATTTTCCTTAGTATATTCCGATCGGAAGTGATTATTTTTGTTTTTTTTTTTCTCGATAACTATATATTTAATAGTCGGCGTTGAATTAATACCTAAAATCAATGTCCTAACAAAATTATAAGTACCATTTTTACCTCAACCACTCAATCAGTGAAATCTAAAATCGTCCAAAACTTGAATCTGTAGAGAGCTTTTCTTAGGTATTTACCGACCGGAAGTGAGTTTTTGTCGATAATTATATAGGTAGTCGAGTACAGTTTAATGATAACAAAGAATCGTCATCCTAACTTCAATCAAAAATACCATGTTTACCTCAATAACTGAAGTCCGAAGTAGTTGAAGTTCTAATCATTAGAGTTTTTCAGTTGTATTTTATTTCCGACCGAAAGTGATTTTTTAAAATTTTTTTCCGATACTTATGTACTCGTCTATAGTGTAATGATACAAAAAAACGTCATTATAACTCATTCATAAATACCCTCTCAATCAGTGAATAATCCAAAGTAATCCGAACTTTCTCAATCAGTAGAGTTTTTCCGGTGCAATTTCCGATTGATTAGTTTGATCTGTACCCGAGCAACGTCTCGAAAATTGCCCTCCTATTTCTAAAGGAGTTTTTGTTGCCGTCAGTGGCCCAATGTCCCCGAAGGGGTATTTCATTTTCTCCACAGGAATATAGTTTGTCAATTGATACACTTTGAGGTGAAGAGCTTCTGTTTTGTTTTCTTCTTTCTTTAATACCTCAGTGAATCCAACATCAACTTTTTGTGCCTTCTACTTCGGCTCAGAATCGAACATTTCGGTAAAGTTTCTTGTCAGCTATTTACAAGAAAGAATTTGTCGGTACTAGAGTTGCTGTAAAGAGTTAAATTTGGGCCCTATTAACATCATTTCCACTGCTCATATAAGGTGTAATTACTAACAGCCCATATTTTTGGTACATTTACCATTATACCCAAGTGAACTCATTTGGCAAATAAACGACCACAAAACGTCCCCCGGAATCCCCCGGTTTCGGACCCTCCCCGAACGTAATTTCTGGCTAACGCTACTGAGGGATGTGCTGATTGTTTTCCCAGCATCTAGATCAAATTCAATTACCAATTTGGCGTTTATTTGTCGTTAAAATAAACAATATGTTACTAATAGGGACCTGTTGTCACATAAGTCAATGTTAAATGGTAGCACAATGATATAAATAAAATAGTAGGACATTCGACTTTCAGTGTAAATTTGATGGAAGATAATTTTGTTGTTTATCAAAATGTGTTTTTTTAATTCTGAATATAACAATTAACAAAATAATAAACAATGATAACAAATAGTAAAAACCAAAATTATACAAAAAAGCCTGTTGGAGCCCCAGAGGAGTTCCCCGCCAAAAGAGGTTGTAGCTGTATAATAGGTGACAGTGAAAAAAAAGAGTTAATAAGCATTTAAAATAAGTTCCCTACTCGGTACCATTGTTTTTAGGTTTACTTAATAAGAAAAAGAAACTTTAGCCAATTTTTTACACCAATTCATTAGTTATACACTCAATGATTTCTGCCAAGAGCTGTTATTGGTCGAGACGGCCTGGGCATAAAGCCATGCTGGTCCTTTCAAGAATAATATAATTTTGCTGGAGATGTGCTCTAAGTCTACTTAAAATAAACTCTCTCCAAGACTTTTAGAGAATGTTGGGAGTAGCAACGATGATCAGTCTGTAATTCTTTATCTTATCTTTATCTTGCCTTTCTTATAGAGGAGGTATACTTTTGAGGTCTTTAATTTTAGATGGAAACACCCCTTGTGACTAAACAGGAAAAAATGTAATAACATTATTGGATCTGACTGTTTCTTAATTACATTTTCACCACTAAAACCAAAAACAAATTTAAATACACTATAACCAAAATAGGGGGGTGTTTATTTATAAATTATCTAAAGATATTTTAAACAATCCAACTGAAATTTTGAATACTATAGCAAATGCTTATAGTTTTACGAACATTATTGTGTTTTAATTTTTAATAAATTCAATTTTTTATTAATTAGTGTAACTTTTATGTTCAATGTATTATTATAATTAATTTTTGGAATTCATACCTTTTAAATATCATTCACATTCATATTAATTTGCAAAGGCATATTAAAAAAATATATGTTTAACTAAAACTTTTAGGCTGAAAGTTAATAAAATATTGTATTTCTTAGCAAATACTTGGATTTCCCATTATATACATAAATATACTTCATAAAAAATTACATACAATAAAAAAAAGTGATAAAATGAAAGATTTTGGAATGTTTTGGGTAAGCAGAAAGGAGGTTGAACAACACAAGATCTCCAAACAATTTAGTGAAAGACAGACAGTGATCCAGACATTGCAATGTGGTCACCTTGTTTGCCTCCAGCCATGCTGATGGCTCCAAATACGCTTCAAGAGTGAAAAATTGGAGAGATCAGTTTAATGCAAAGTGAGTTCAAACATGATAGTTCCAGGATAGTTTCTCATCAAGTAATATACCAAAGTGTTTTGGTTCAATTAAAGGGTTTGAATGTTAGGTAGGACCAGTTGACTTCATTGAAGACCAAATCATTGCTGGATACAGTAGTCCCTTGTGGCTAAACTCACTGCAATGAAGTTTGTTCACCTCTCCAGTGCTTACTGGCTGTCATATTGCTATACAGAGAGCATGGTATCATCCGGCAAACATGATCAGCTCTGACTATATTTGGCTAACGTAGTTGGGAAGAAATCAGCTGTAAACAAAAGTGAATAGCACTGGTTCTTAGACCTAGCCCTGAAAGGGGGACTCCTCTCTTGACATTTAGTGGCTTCGGATCTGGTCAGTGTTGTAACATACCATTGGTGGTTCCGTTTCAGCTCCACAAGCTTGCATTCAACAGCTTAGATAGCTTTTAAACCAAAAGTGAGCTATTCCGACAACTCCAAGCTGTTCGAGTTTTGGTCTAAAATCAAGTTTGGTGTGATCGAGGCAGCTCGAATGCCTTGCTTTAGGTCAAGGGATGTCAGTGGCACGTAGCGAAGGGGGGGGTCCTGGGGGTCCGGACCCCCCCCCGAGAATTTTAACCACATAATAAAAAATAAAGCATGGAGCAGGAGAAAAAATGGAGATTTATCATTACTCTTGTCTAATAAACATTAAATTGATTGATTTAAATGATTAAAGTGACCGCTGTTAAATATATGAATTGTCCATTCGTTTAAATCATAAAGTATCAAATGATTACTTTTGGGCTCGGGCCTTCTCGGACAGTGTACGTGTAATCACGGTATTTCTATAGGGCGCCGTCACGTGACAGTCGCAAAAGTAACCTAAACAGTAACAAGCGAACATTGCACCTACAACGCTCGCTGTGTCAACAATCCCTGGAGCAACATGAGCGACATCTTCAAAAAGATGGGACAGCGTGCCTTTTGGAAGCGCCGGGCAACCAGCTAGAGAGCCCTAGCTCTTCACCTGCCGGCTCAGGAGCCTTAGAAGGTCCGCTGCTCCAGCAAAGTTCCTTTTTTAAAGCCAACAACGTCACCTCAGCTATCTGTGAAACAACCTGACCAACCTACGGTCTTATGGTTTTCGTACGCCCCAAGTATACCCTTGCTGTTTCCTGGACAGGATGGTTCCGGACTGGCCTAACCCCTTATCGCCAAGAAGCTATGGAAGGAGTTGCGGCGCGACGGCCTGACGACAAACATTCCACTAGTTGCTCCCTATTCGCTTTAAAGTGGACCACCGTGGGAGAACTTCAGCAGGGCAGCTACAGCGGTACCTATGTATCCAAGAAGCTGTCCTTCTACACTCAAACCTTGGGCATGAAAGAATCGCTTAAGGTTGTGATCGAGCGACTGAATGTCTTAACTTGACGAGGGCTTCGCCGTCGACGAGGTTGCAAGCTGGCCGACTTCGGACAGCCAGGGACCTACCATAGAGCAGGATTGAATCACGCAGACCAGGACAGTGAGTGAGAGAACCCTTGACACCATGCGAGCTTGCCAAATCTACAACGTGACAAAATCCTGCTCCATGTCAGTGTCCTCATTCACTGTCTACAAGAAGCCGGTCGCCCGCCGTACAGTGCTACCGTGCCAAGGTTTTGGTCACTGCTTCCGGCAACTTGCAGGAATAGCCGGAGAAAAATGCGTCCCTCATTGGGGGGAAAATCATCTATAGATGAACTATGCCCCAAAGTCTCGGTCGGAGAAGGTCCAGTCCCACTGCTGCCAACTGTGTGCGGCGATCACAACGCCAACTATCGTGTTCGCAGCCCTACAAGGAGCGCCCGAAAACGGCAGCTGTCCAGTTAGACCGCAAAGTCCCGGCCAACCAAACCAGCGCGGGACAGACGAGTCACCTGACGGAATCTCCGATATCGGAAGAGTTGGAGAGTGCAAGCTAGCGAGGACGACATGCCGGAGATAGAAGAAGCGCCGGAGGATTAGAACCCCGGAACCCAGCAAACCGAACAGCCTTCGCCAGCCGGCATCTGTGTGCTGACCTCTTCCACGGGTTTCTCAACACAGTGGCCCAGGGCTGACTCCCAGGCAGAAACTTAGAGTGGCAAAGACTACACCAGCCACATCCGCCTCAATACAAACGGAGGTGCCAAGCAGCCTGATGCAGCAGCAGCCTGAAGCAGCGCTTCCCCACCGCCAAGCGCAGCCTTCAAGCCGTTTGATTTTAACTTGTCATAGTGTAAGACGTACTTGTAGGAACTGTTAGGGTCCACGCCTAGTTTGACGCTGAGGGCGGTGGATGGCGTTCACTCTTTGCCGTCCAGGGTTAGGACGAGTCAGTCCGCACGGCCGACACCTGCGGACTAACTGTCCTACTTTTCTCAAAAACTGACCTAGGTCCGTGCATACTTAGTTTTGTTCTAACCTGCACTTATTCTTTATTCTGGTCAGTGATGCTTTCCCACTACATTTCGCCACAGCGTACTGCTAAAGCAGAGTAAATATTAACAACAGTTTACTCAGAGCTATCACATATGAAGTGGATTAAGACTAAAAGGGATTTAATTATTTTAAACGAATTCGCATATAGAATTATTATTTTACTTTCTTATTTAATTTGGCATTGTTCCCCTGAATGGAATCATAAACATCTTTCAGTAAGTTTTTATTTAGTTTATTCCTTATTATTGGAACCATCGTTTTGTATAGGTACCTGTTATTTATACCAGTAGAACCACGTTACCTGCGTTAGTTAAACACGTCACTTGAAATGAGATGGTTTATTGTTTTATTAACATTGTTAATAGTTTTAATAAATAACCATTTAGTTCATATCTAATATATCATTTTTTAAGTTGTAGCCTACCCAAAATTAAGTTAAGTAGATACGAAGAAAAAAATATTTATTACCGTTAATAAAGAAATATTTTTAAAATTCAAACAAAACAATTAAGTTATTAAATAACTTATTCCTTAATAAATCAATAATTTAAATATTATATTTTTAATATATTGATATGATATGATAATTCAAAAAATAAATAGTGGCCTATCTTGATGCTACAATAGTGCCTCTTGCATATAAATTCCAAAACAGTATAACAAAATCATATCTGCCGTACACAGAACATACTAACTTTAACATGTTAATAGTTGACCTTCGTATTGCCGCTAAACCGATACGTTCATGTCAAATATCCTCGCTCCTCAAACAGGAATTCGTATACACCAGCGAACGGCTAGATAAAGATAATTTGTCTTAGCTTTCATTCAAACTATCCATATTGCTATTCAACCGCTATATCTCGCTGCGAAAATAAAATTAACGTTATTTCTCAAATAGTGATCCCGGAAACGACAGGAGATACCGATGTGTTTAATTACTATCAGTTATAAAGACCTCAAACGCTCCAAATTCTTAAATGTATTCATTAAACCTTATTAGTTTTTAGATTCCCCTTTAAAATAAACTTGGTTAAGCGTTAAAAGTTTTAAAATTTGGTGTTTAGGCTTATTAAAAAAGCCCTAGTTAATGTATTTAGCTTCTTGTTTTCTCGAACAAGAGTGATTCATACAAAACCTTTCCTGAGTAAGCCCCTACTTTCTCGTTCAAAAAAGTCAAAATAAACTATGCGTTTTTAATAATGCTATATAAAAGTTATATAGTACATTCCTTTGATGTCTGGCATACAGTACTCATCCATGCATACTCAATATTTACTTAAAAGTGTACCAGGTTAGAGAAGTAGACTTTTAATAACACTTTTAGTTTTTATTTATCTAAATATTCTGTCTTACTTGTGCTTCAACAGTGGTCGCAAAAAATAGTTTTGAAATAAGAAGTGTTAATTATCAAGCTTACCCTATGCTTTTCACGATCTTAAATGGTTAAGGTAATTTATCGAATTGTGCTACTATAAAAACCGAATTGTTTACAACAGAACAATTGACTAAAGTCTAAACAAGGACTCTTATACTATGTAATATTTAAACGTTCTTCTTCTCTTTTAACCTGATTTTTTCTGTGCATTCTTCCCGATTTATTTTAATCGTTTTTTCTCCTAGTCGGGAGCGAATAAACGGTGTTGATCCCCTTGTGTAAAGGCAAAAGACCACTATCTAATTCTGTTCAGAGACAGGACAATTCAAGTTAGAAATGTGGCGTAGACTAACCTTGAACTTTAATTTTATGTATATAATTTTTGTTTCATTCCGTTTTTGCAGCTTGTCTTTATGTAGTGGGTACTGAATAAAACTATTTTATTTAGCTAGATATTAGAGGTTTAGATCTCGAAACATCCATTCAAGTGGCTGCAGTGTGGGAGTAACGACGGATTCTCCTTGTCCAACGCCCTCGTCAAAAGGAACCAATAGTGGAGGGCGGGACAGTGGGTCCCAGGCCGGGGGAACCGTGGACCCACTGGTCCACCCCCTTATAGAAGTAGGTTAGAAATGCTTTCCGGCAGTGTTTATGACGTTGGGACCTACAGTCCGTTTTAACTCCTCATTAAACTGTTAGGACGTGTTATATAATTTTTGATATAAAAAATATAAATAAACTCACTTGACTGCTCGGGTCGGATAAAGATTACGAATTGAAAAACTCTACTGTATTACAACTTTTATACTAATTTGGACTTCATGTGTGATTGAGGGTAAACGTAGGTGCTTTTCGATTGAAGGTTTAGGACGGGCGATTTTTATAATAATTTAAAACTTGTACACTCGTACCTAATATAATTATCGAGGAACAAAAAAATAATTCACTTGACCGGTCGCTAAATACCGAAAGAAAAGCTTCTCTACAGAGATTCAAGTTTTGACGATTTTGGAATTTCACTGGTTGAGTGGTTGAGGTAAAATAAAAGTAGGTACTTTAGAATTTATGTCTAGGACGTTTGGATTTTAGTATTAATTCAACGGCCGGACTAATACACATATAATTTATCGAGAAACAAAATAATAAAATCACTTAGGCTTCCGGTCGGAAGAATTACCGAGGAAGGAAAAAGCTCTTACTGATAGAAGTGTTCAAACTACTTTGGATTTCACTGAATGAGGTATTACTTTTCATGTTTCTCCTTAGTATATTCCTGCAATCGGAAGTGATTATTTTTGTTTTTTTTTTCTCGATAACTATATATTTTACATAGTCGGCGTTGGAATTAATACCTAAAATCAATGTTCCTAACGCAATAATTATAAGTACCCATTTTTACCTCAACCACTCAATCAGTGAAATCTTAAAAATATCGTCAAAAACTTGAATCTGTAGAGTGAGCTTTTCTTAGGTATTTTACCGACCGCGGAAGTGAGTTTTTGCGTCGATTACATTGTAATATTTAGGTAGTCAGGAGTACAAGTTTAATGAATAGAACAAAGAATCGTCATCCTAACCAGCAATCAAAAAATACCATGGTTTACCTCAATTAAGCTGAAGTCCGATTAGTAGTTGGAAGTTCTTAATCATTAGAGTTTTTTCAGTTTGATATTTTATTTCCGCGACCGTAATAGTTGATTGTTTTTAAAATTTTTTTACTGATATGTTTTATGTCACTCGGGTTCTATTTAGTGTAATGATACAAAAAAAACGGTTCCCATTATAACTCATTTCATATAATTACCCTCAATCAGTTGAATAAAATTCCAAAGTATCCGAAACTCTTTCTAATCAGTTAGAGTTTTTCCGGTAGTGCAATTTCCGATTGTTAGTTTGATCTGGTAACTCCGAGCAACAGCTCGAAAATTGCCTTCTCCTTTTCTAAAGGCTGTTTGTTGGCCGGTCATGTGGCCCAATGTCCCCGAAGGGGTATTTCATTTTCTCCACAGGAATTTATTAGTTTGGTTCAAATTGATATTCACCTTGAGTGTAAGAGCTCTGTTTTGGTTTTCTTCTTTCTTATCCAGTGAATCCACACTATCATTTTGTGCCTTCTACTTCGGCCAGAATTCGAACTTCGTTTAAAGTTTCTGTAGCTTATACAAGGAAAATTTGTATGGTTGGTTACTAGAGTTGCTCTGTAAGGAAGTTAAATTTGGCCTATTACGTTCTTTTCCTACTTCTCTATTTAAGGTGTTATTTACTTAGAAAGCCATATTTTTGGGTTATGTTTACCGCATTTAATACCAGTGGGTGGTCGAACTCTATTGGCAAATAAACCACACAAAACGTCCCCCGGAATCCCCCGGTTTCGGACCCTCCGGGCCGAACGTAATTTCTGGGCTACGCTACTGAGGGATGTTGCTGATTGTTTTCCCAGCATCTAGGATCAATTTCAATTCAATTTGTTTATTGTCGTTAAATAACATATGTTACAATAGGACTTTGTCACATAAGTCAATTAAATGTTAGGGCCCAATTATATAAATAAAATAGTAGACATTCGACTTCAGTGTAAAATTTGATGGAAGATAATTTTGTTTGTTTATCAAATGTGTTTTAATCTGAATGATAACAATTAACAAAATATAACAATGAAACAAATATAACAATTAACAAAAAGCCTGGTGAGCCCTCAGAGGAGTTCCCCCCAAAGAGTTGTACTGTATTAATAGGTGACAGTGAAAAAAAGAGTAATAAGCATTTAAAAAATAAGTTCCCTACTGGTACATGTTTTTAGTTTACTTAATAAGAAAAGAACTTTAGCCAATTTTTTTACACCAATCATTAGTTATACACTCAATGATTTCTCCAAGGAGACTGTTATTGTCGAGAGGCCTGGCATAAAGTCCATTGCTGTCCTTCAAGAATAATATAATTTTGCTGCAGATGTGCTCTAAGTCTTACTTAAAATAACTCTCTCCAAGACTTTTGAGGAATGTGGGGAAGCAACGAGATCAGTCTGTAATTTCTTTATCTTATCTTTCTTGCCTTTCTTATTAGAGGGGGTTATACTGTTGAGGTCTTAATTTTAGATGGAAACACGCCCTTGTGCCAGAAAATGATAATAAACATTTTTGATCTGACTAGTTTCTATTTCATTTCACCACTACAAATTTAATACACTATAACCAAAAAGTTTTATTTATAAATTATCTAAAGATATTTTAAAACATCCAACTGAAATTTTGAATACTATAGCAAATGCTTATAGTTTTACGACATTATTGTGTCTAATTTTTAATAAATTCAATTTTTTATTTACATTAGTGTAACTTTTATGGTCAATGTAATATAATTCAATTTTGGAATTCATACCTTTTAAAAATCATCACATTCATATTAATTTGCAAGCATTAAAAAAAATGTTAACTAAACTTTTTAGCTGAAGTAATAAAATATTGTTTTCTTAGCAAATACTTGGATTTCCCTTATATACATAAAATACTTCATAAAAATTAACATACAATAAAAAAAGTGAATAAATGAAAGATTTTTGAATGTTTTGGTAAGCAGAAGAGGTTGAAACAACAAGATCTCCAAACATTTAGTGAAAGCAGACAGTGTTTCCAGACATGCATGTGGTCACCTTAGATTCAATTTATTTAATTAGACTTTGGCCTGTTTTGTGGAATTAAAAAACTTCCTCATGTGTGTAGGCAACATTATAACTGCAGTACAACAATTTACAACAAAGGCATTTCTTTATATAATTTTTCCTGTTGTGGATTCCATTATCTAGTAACACAAAAGTATGGTTATAGTGCATAAAAAATACTGAAC
>NW_025786293.1:0-16800 GCF_021130785.1 Homalodisca vitripennis
AATACAAATTTCATATCAAATTTTTCAAATATTAACAAGTTGTTTTTAATGTATGTTGGTTGTATTATATTCAGGTTATTGCGCATACCATTTTCTACCAAACAGCCTTAAAACCATAATTAATTTACAAAATAACATAACCATAATATACAATACCAAAATATACCTAAGTCATTATGACGCTAAACTGGCCGTACTTGTTATTGTTTTAGTGAAAAATTGCAAGGCACTAAAATCATTTTGTATGATACCGCAGTGTATATTTTCGTATTATTTGATGTATTAAAACATAAAAGCAATATCAGTAAAAATTTCTTTGTTAAAAGAGACAAACAAAGGATTGTCTTAATTTCATTTCTTATTATTAGATATTCGGTTATGTCAGAATTACATAGTTTCTCTAAAAATATGATTGAGGACCTAAGATGTACCAGAGCCGAGTTAAACAGTATTCCAATGTATATTTTTACAAATATAAAAACCCAATAATCCTAGTTTGCTCAACAGTTGCAATATCAATGGGAAACATCGATAAACACTGCACAGAATTTTAATAAAAACTGTTTTTTATTCACTCTTTCAATTATAATGATAGTGAGAAAACGTTGGTAGATCAGTACACAATCGCAATTTTCCCAAGTATTAGTAATTTTTTTAGTCTATAGTATGTTTTACCATCGGTCCCTCTAAATCACTTTAGTGAGTATAAAATAAACCGAATATTACAGCCCGAGCTTAAGGTCGTAATAACAAACACCGCTGATTTTATCACCTCAAAACATCGCATATAAATCTGTAAACAAACTCAACCTGCATGCTTCTCGTTTGGACCACATGAACCCTTTGTGTTCCACTGTCCCCAGTTTGAAGAGCTTGCACGGCAACATGTCCTCCATACACGCCTTGCTGTCAGGCGGCACAGGATCTAACGATTCACAGGAGCCGAACGGTGTTCGCCTACGCTCACGTATCAACAGGATACTGTACGCCATGTCAGCTGGTCGGGTTCGCCTACTACCTGGGACGGCTATAGTAGGCCATTCACTGCCTACTGACCTCGAACCAAACAGACTAGTACAAGATGTACAGGTTGTTTATCATTGTTAAAACGTCTCACGGACAAATGACTCTCACAGATCACGTGCAATTTTTAATTAGGAAATTACTTTACGATCATTTACACTAACACATAACAGAGAATGTTATTTACCGAGCAAATAAATGTGTGATTGCTTGCATTGTTTAAAACTAGAGACACATTGTTCGCGCTCTTATTTTTAAATACGAGGTATTTAGCCCTGGAATTTCTTCTTGAGAATGATCGCGACAGCAGCGTAACAGTTTGTATTGTCACGGACACGTAGGTGCATAGTGTGTATGTCATAAATACATTTTTCCAAAGATGAAAGTTCAACATTTTGTTTCTTCGAGAATGTTGCAATAGTTTTACCATATCATTGATCTTGCTTTACTGGCAATATACATGTAACGATTATTAAATTCTGACCATTTTAAGTCCTTTATTAAGACTAGTTGTAGTATAAAAGATGATTTGACTACGTCTTTAGATTAGACCTATTACTTTTCTGTTCTATAATATTGTTTACATGATTTCTTATAAAAATGTAATAATATGCATAGTTTCAAATAAATGTTTATCCACTTTGAAGAAAATGTGTGACTGTAAGAACATGGCAGTGACATTCTTCAATGGATAAACAACATGCTTTCTAATACTGGTATTGCAAGAGTACAGGAGACCACGCGTTTTTGAGATTTACCAAACTGAGGATTCATTTTGAAGGATAACCACTAAATCAATCTTTGTTGTTAGTTGTGAAGTCAACATTCCTAAATCAAGTGTACATCAGTTTGTGGAAGTAACTTAATTATTTTTCTTTTATATTACAACTTATACAGTAGCTAATATTTAATTACCGGTATAAACCTTGCCGCCTGGTACTTGTAACAGACATTTTCCCCACAGAGATAAAGCTATATTTTTGTCACGCATGGCCACCTTTTTTTTTCTGACATCATGCTTTGTGATATTTTTCTTGTAAAAAATTCATAATTTTTTCAGAACGCATAACCATTATACAAAAAATATTATACCTGTAGAGGCTTCCTTAAAATGGGAGGATCGGAGTACATGGAATATAGCAGATTGGGGTAGTGTACCAAAATAAGGTCCTGCAAGGGTTAAGTTTTTATCTCAGCCACCCCTGCTACCACTCAAGGAGCTGGTAAAAATTGGACTTCTGTCTGTATGGTTCACACAATATCTCGAGAAGGACTATAGAGCTATAGACTATTTTTTTATATAAACATCAATGCCATAGATGGTGTATTTACCTTGGTGGGATTTAGACTGAGCGTTAGCGAAGGTTAACTCTCCATATATCTAAAGCAACTTTAGATTTTGCATTAAACTACCAGAGCCTGTTATGTAACAAGTGGTGCCTTCTACCCAGTATATAGCTAGTTTATATAACACAATACAAAGTTCACTAAATTCGTATTCCAATAATTAAAATTAAGCAGCAATAGTTGAAAAAAAATTATTGTATTTTTTAAGTTAGAAATGTTGAGAGCCTTTCATTAGGAATACAATGAGTACTTTTTTACACTCAAAAGCTAGTTTTTCTTTTCTACCATAGCTAGCAAAAGAATAAAAAATTGTATTTAAATAAAAATTTATTCTCTTTTCAAACGTTTTCACAAACTTCTCTGATGAACAAGTTAAATGTTTGGTAGCCAGCAACTATTTCATGCCAAGTTTGGAAAACTAATCATTAAGACCAAACTAAAATATAATTTCAAATTTATTAGTGATAAAAAATGGAATTATATTTTCATGGTTACACAAGTCACATTTTAAGGCTATCTAAAGAAGGTATTAATGAAGTGCATGAACACTGAAAGTTTTGCATGTGTTGTGATGATTGATAGCCAGAATATTATTTATGGTAAGTTTATGGTTATCCCACCGAGGACAGCAAAGTGCACCCACCGATGGTCACTTTCTGATGTTTTAGTCATAATACTATCAATAATTTAAAGTGGTAAGTTTTTAAAATTATTGGATTCAGTTGATTTAAATAAGTATTTCTAATGCATGCATTTTCTGTTTTCAGTACAAGATATTTAAATAGATATTGATTCCGTACATTAAGGTAGTGCAATCGATTTTGGGTTAAGTAATTTTTTTAAAATATGATAGTACAATCCTTCAAGATTTTAAATACTTAAAATATATAAACGGTTTAGGAATAGATATTCTTGTCGGTTTGATAAAAAAAAAAAACTAGAATTCACTGAGGGGATCTACCATTTTGAAACGTCAAAACTAAATATGCATTTTTTGTTTTAGACAGTCAATTTGTATAACACTGTAGGATGACTATGTAGTTTTGCATGGTACTACTCGCAACCACTTCCAAATATTTTAAAATTTCTTATCGTCTTGGAACCTTAAAAACATACATTTGTTTTGTAAAAAAATATGGTTCCCTGTAAAGTCGGTTTTAACGGGCGAAGATTTTACGTGACAATGTCTTTTTTTCCGGTAGAATATTTATTGATATGAATATTATTAAAATTGCACAATAGGAACAAGGAATTGAATGATGAAAATAAGAATTGCACAAATTTTAAGTATAGAAATATATTCTGTTTACTAAAACATTGTACATAATTTGAAATTAATTAAAATTTGTTATTGTAAATGGTAAAGTTGAATAAAACATTTACTAAAATTGGAATTTTGAAATTCTTGCTAAACACAGTTAAATTCTAACTCCGCGCGTGGTGATTGGTCGGTTTAGTTCGTTTGTTTGGTCGGCACTGTTATGACAGGTTAGAGGTTATAATTTGTTATTTTAAATGTTTGACTAGCAATACGCGCTGTTTCTTCTCAAATCGACTGAATTACGATTGATTGCAGAGTGATTTAAACTAATAATTTACTTTAACACTATCAACATTTTGTCAATAGTATGACATAACCTATAAACTCAGTTTCTCAACTTTTGTGTCAATCTAACAATTAATCAATCAATCATAGTTTACGATAATGAAATATCAGTGTACAATTATTTACCTTTATTGTTGTAGTTGTTGTAAATGACGAATCTAAGCACTCCACATTTTCACGAATAAACATAGTTATCTGCTTTATCCCCGTGCGGCGGACCCACTGGACGGTGGCATCGTAACGTTAACGGGTGTTACACTTTTTCATGAGTGACTCCGAGCCGCAACCTAATTTAAGACGTTGTCACGTCAAAAACGTAAAATTGATTTAGTTACAATCAACCATAAATTATGTTTGTTAACATATTTACTTATAATGATCAAATATATACTTTGAATATTTCCAAAGGAATGTTATATTTGTTTTTTTCATTGTAAAAATAACAAATAAAGACTTAGAAATTTCTCAGGTCATCACGTTTATTCTGTTGTTTTTCAGATAACGGCGGTAAAAACCTTTGAATAATATACAGTATCATAACGGGAATAACAGTGAACACATCATTGGCAATATCTATAGCCAATTCAAACTAAAGGTATACAATGTTAGGGTACATTCTTTGGCTAGTCGCAACCAATAGAAAGTTTCGGGGTGGCGGCCATTCGCAATTGTACTAAATTTCCAGTCTAGAATATTTTACAACATAAATTGAATGAGACAAATATTTTTAAGCAATTTAAAGCTACTGTAATTTTTTTCATTTTTTTCTATAAAAGCGGCTGTTCAAAGTTTTAGAAGTATATAAGAAAATTCAATTTTTATAAGTATTTCGAGAAAAGAGCTCATGCAAAAATCTACCTTTGTTCCAACTAAGCCAGAAGGGAAATTTTGACCTCTTGGCGTAATTTCAAAAATTGTATTATGGCTGTTGTTATAACAATTATCAATATATTGGATTAATCGGGTAAAATAATTCATAGATATTACGTTATCATCTTAAAACGTACAAAGATTAAAATAAGCATATAAATTGTTTGTTCCAAATTGATTATTGATAGTCGATAAAGGATAACAGAATTTCGATGTTTTGAACTCATTTGTCTAGACACTAATTAATCTTAATGTTTTATAGAATGCAAGTTCATAAAATTGCATCATGTTGTGATTTTATTCAATGTAGATAGTAACTAATTTGAAACTTTCTACAGTAGAACCCCTCATAACCGGCCTCCACGGGACCGAGGCCGTGGCCGGATAACGATTCGGCCGGATAAACCAACCTTTTATAAAAATGATAATTTTAACTAATAATAATATGTAATTAATAAATATAGTCAAAAGTAGTGTTTTAAAATCTCTTTTGGGATTATTTTTTATAAAAATCACACACGTTCGTTTAAAAACGAATAAAAAATTTATTGTATAAGAAAAAGTGGTTAAATAATTAACATAAAAATACAGTACATTTGTGAATTCAGATAACATAAATTAATGTTAAATAAAGATGGAGGTATAAAAATTACTCACAATAAAATTTGTTTTGAAGATTACATTAGGGCTTATAATAGTCCGTTAATTTTCTGCTGAACTTTGATGTCCATTGTTTTTTTGAAGGCATTAGTCTCTCCACTTTTTGAATAACATAACGTCAACAGCTGTTGAGTGGTCCTGTTGCTCTATGTAGGCTCATGATGTCTGAAGTGCATTTCTTGCCTCCTCATGGCTTATTTTATCTTCTTCCGAAGTGTCATCATCTGATTTTTCTGCTTCTTCATTTTCGTACTCTTCTACAACACTCTGCACGATTTGTTCATCACTTAGATATTCGTTTTCTAAATCATCATCACCAGGGGTGCCCATCCCCCCCAAAGGCTATGGCGCATTCCCCCCAAAAAATTTACCATTCATGGGGGTGTATAAATTATACAGTATAATTATTGTCAAATTTTTTTAATTAAAATGTATAAACAACACATATGCCATACAAAAATAATAAATCAATGTACAGTACTATAATTAAAAGTCAAAATGGCTAGAAGTGTTTTCAAAAAGGTAACTAACTTGATGAACTTAACCCTTGATTACCCTTGATGGCCTTTGTAAAGCAGCAGTTTTTTCCTGTTCTCATTTGAAATGCCAAATTTTGTCTATGATCTCACTGTTTGGAATTGATTGTAAAATATCCTTTTCGGATGCCAAAACCAACATATCAGACAACCAGGTATCACCCATACTGCTTCTCAATCTATTTTTAACGATTTTAAGTTTGCTCATTGCTCTTTCAGCTGAGCAACTTGTTGCTGGCAGGGCGAGAATTATCTGATACAATGATGTCAAATATGGAAACCCAGATATGTTCAATAAACAGCGATAGGGTCTTATAAAGCCCTTCTTGATCCATTGATCAAGATATCGTTGCTTTGCAATTGTACTTGTATAAAATCCAATGTTTCATCAGAAGAATCTTGGGTTTCAACTTCAACTTCTTCATTGGTTAGTCTTGCATTTTTGTATTTATCATCTTTTGAAGAAAGGACATCTGACAGGTCAATATTTTGATAGCTGCCTTTGTATAACTGGCTGAAAACATCAAAACTCCTCACAAAGTTTCTCGGTATCCAATCCATAGTAAACCACACAGGTCACTAACAATGTCTGGGTTTAGGGTGTCGTCCCCAGTGTTTAGAAGCTTTTCGTGAGAAAAATGAGTCATTTGCTGCACAAAATTTAATGACCTTTCAGGAAAACGATCATGTAGTTGGTGTGATCACGGAATCAAGCACTTTAAAGAAGACTTCTGTCCTCAGTTTTGCCATAGGATCTAATATTATTTCATCAATGGCAAGTTCGTCCATGAATCTTTTTCTCTTTCGGATTCGTTTGTTTGAAGTTTTCTGGAGATTGTGTTCTTGAGCAAAATGACTAATACTGCCCACCATTTTGTCCCATCCCTTGTCGGTTCTCATAGATTGGAGTTTAGAAATAGTTTCAGACACCACTGTCGGAATCATTCCATAGTCAATAATTTTAGACTGTAAACAAACAGTCACTGGTGACAGAATTTTGAATAGTTCAGCAGCAATGATCAAAACTGCAGCAGATTCATAATCAAATAGTGCTTTCAGAAGTCCTTTTGCTGATGTTCTTGAGTCCGTTTCAGATTGAGTGTTTATCAGATATGTCTTCCAGGGTTTCTCTTAGGACATCATAGCAAGTTATAACGGTTTTTACGGCATCGTTTTTGCTTGACCACCTTGTCGTATTGACTCTTTTCAAACGCCTTTTTCTAGCCTGACATGGACCTTTTTCTAACATTCTCTACGAAAATATGATGTCTTTTATGTCCAGACATGAAATTGTTACAGTTCTTGCAGAGTTGAGAACATGTCCCTTATTTGTGGGCACAATTCCATTGATTTTTCGACAACTAAGGCAAATCTATGCGAAACAACACCAAATGTAGAATGCTTTAGGGCATTCCTTGAGGACAAATGATTTGACCCCACTAAATGGACCACAC
The DNA here is from genome assembly GCF_021130785.1 of Homalodisca vitripennis. NCBI lineage: Eukaryota > Metazoa > Arthropoda > Insecta > Hemiptera > Cicadellidae > Homalodisca > Homalodisca vitripennis. Next base: position 7,497 of record NW_025786293.1, read on the forward strand.
GTTTCCCGCACCATCCATGCTCTGCCCAATCATACCATTCTTTATCAAATCCAATTTCCTGGTGAGTTTTTAATAGCTCAATTGATAAGTTTTTTGCCAGTTGTGTCTCCGCTAGTAAAAAACGTTAACAAGCCGCTCTTCTGGCTTCACATTCTCTTTGATTTCTCCGAATGTATCTCTGTGATCAACATATCGAATTAGCACTGTTGTGCATTCCTTCTTGCTAACATCTTGTGTGGAGTCAAGAATTATAGAATACGTATTAGTTTCATTAACATGATCCACAATTCTTGAAACAACAATTCTATTCATGAGATTTTTATTAAATCATAAATGTTTCTGTAACTCAGAAAATTAGAACAAGTTTAGTTTTATTTTCTTTTGACTTATCAAGCTTCTCCAAAATAAACTCTTGCGTCTGGGTTATACTTAGCAAGCAATCGAAATAAATTTACTAGTTTTCCGTTTAGAGACTCTTTATTTCGAAAAGCCAACATCTCCTCGGTCAGATACCGACAGCAGTCTATAACGACCGATAGAACCTCACGGTGATGACTGACTAATTTATCATTTAGCTCAGGTCAAATCAGTATCAACTCTTTTTTTGGATATCCATTGCAATCTACCAATTTGAGAAGAAATATGGAGTTTTGATTTTTCATGAAGTTCAATATCTCGATCTCCTCTATGATCCGTCCAACCCCTATAACCTGTGGTACCCCAAATTGTTCTTTCTGATGGCAAAGCAAATATCAAACAATGCAAACAAAATACAGCATCAGAATGTCTACTGTAAACAAGCCCACTTCCTATCTTTGGTTGTTCCATTAGGATAAAAGACTTTTTTTAACTTTTGGGTTGAATTTTCTACCGGATGAGGAAGGAAAATCTATTATACTTAGGTCTTGTGATTCCAGCTTTAGTGCTTCGTTAATTAGTTCAGCAGAGAGTCTTTTGTTTGCATAAAATGGCTGGATCTGTAGGATCGGTTGTAGAGAATTGAAGTTCGGTCAAAGTAATAGGTTCAGGTATCATCTCTGTGGGTATGCTGTCCTCTATATTTTCTAAAACTTCGTCTTCTTCTTCTGGTGTTGACATTGGCAGGCTAGTTTCCATGGAGGACGTTGGAAGTTTAATTTCTTTATCATGAACAAGTACATTTGAGGCGTATATTTAGATCCATCTCCTCTTTGGTGACACTGCAGTTCAAGTTCTTCGTCTTTGCGGTCTTGGACAGCTGATGTTGCAGAATGTGGATTGTCTTCTAGCCCAGGCATCACCAATCTAAATATAGACAAATGCCTTCACTGTAAACTTTTATATCAATAATCTGCTAGTCAAAATTTAGTAAATCTATAAACCCTTTTTCAAGTACAGATAAATTAGAACTGTTTTTGAGTTTAATATCAATAATATGCCACATTCTGCTACACTGAAGGAGATACAACGAACACACATAAAGCCATATATTTTTAGAGAAACCTCATTTGTCTCAGGGCACCTCAAAATGGTAATATCATACTAAAGTGGTAAAATATATTATGACAAAATGTTTTTTTTAAAGATAGCAACTCCTTTCTACATACAAAGAGTGTTAATAGGTTTGAAGGGACAAAGCAAAAGCTGTAAGCTGTAACAATAACAAGTAAAACGATCTTGATATTTTAATTACAAAAACTCTATGGACCTATAGGCTTATAACATTATTAAACTAAATTGTATTTGAATTTTTATTTCATTAGATGCTTTTGCTTGTAACGTATTGGACCAATACTACTTTAATATTTGGCTGATAGTATGTTTGTAAATGTAAAATGCTAATATTTACATATATTTAGCTTTTCACCATTTTAGGGCAGGCTTCATCTCTTCAATACAGTATAATATTTACTTGCATTTTGAAGTTTTTTTATCATTTGTTAGTCTTCTTTTATAAGCTTTGTCCTTTTCTATGGCCTTCAATGCCTTAATTAATTGTTACTTAGAAAGGTTTTAATGTTTTGAAAGCTTTAGGAGTGAGTCATTAATAGAGCATAGCCTATATGTGTTTACTCCCTGCTTATAAAATTGAACAAACTAAAATATGGACATTTTGTTACTGTAATATTGCGGTACCTTTCAATAGCCGATGATTGCGCAGAAGTTGATGGTTGAGGTTCGTCGTCCATAGTTAAAGTAGAACGTTCTCCACGTCCCATGTAGGGTATCCAAGGTCCATCACCTTCTTTCTCCTCTGTTATTTTATATTTTATATCAATATTGTTTTTGAACTTATAGAGGTGTTTCTTTTTACAGTGTTCTAGCCACTTGTCCATGGCGGTGCACCGTATTGCACATTAGTTCCAAACACTTATATTTGAATGCCTTTTTTAATTTACGAGGCATTATTTAATTCTATACAACAAAAAGTTATAGTTAGCACAGAAATACAGTAGCTACTTAATACTAAACTCGTTATAACAAAACGAAACAGAAACGCACACACGACATTCAAGTGGTCACTATGTTCGTAAAGACACTAATTATTGTGTTGTGTTGAGGTTATGTTTACACACTACACACTACACTTGAAGACAATGCGTGACTGACTGAGCACTGGGCGGCGCGGAAGGGATGAGGTGTGTGGACTTCCCCTTGACAACGACCTTGGCAAGGCGGGGGCGGGGGTCAGTTTGGTCTAAAAATAGAACTACTGCATTCGCCTCGTTTGAATTGCGAAGTTTAATTTGCTTTTATTTATTTTTTTGCCTCTCACGGCTTTAATTTGTTAAAACTACTGCAAACTTGTACATTTTTTTAACTTTTAAATAACGTATCCGAAACCCGCTTTTCAAAGTTCCCCCCCAAAATTTTCATCCCCCCCCAATTTTTGTTTCAATGGCGCAACTTGCGCCATTGCTCCCCCCACGTGGGGCGGCCGTGATTCAATCACCAGTTACCCAATTCCTGGATCATTTGTAATTTAAGATTTCATCACCACCAGTTAATGCTACAAGGGTCATTTATTCGTTCTGCATTTACTAACTTCTCTTGCTGCTCATCTGCTATCTGGCATCAAATTGAGCATGTTGGCTATTGACCAATTTCTCAATATCATGGGCCAGGGCTTCCGCCAAGACTTGACAAATGTTTGTACTGGGGATTTGATTATATGATTCAGCAGTCATGTAGGAACTAACATCCTTTATGTTAATTTGCTTACCAGAGCGAGACGAGGACTCCACACCGTCAGTGTCCATTTATCCCTAACATCTTAGGACCTACGTTTGGCGCCGATATCGCATAATATTACCATTCGTATTACACCCTGGTTCCTAGGTTGGATACGATTTTTCCCATTGGCAGGGTTAGAAAAACACATTTTCTATTCCGGGCGAACTTCCCACTCTAGTTCATGGGGATGGGTAACCAGCGTTAAAAGCACTACACTAGATTATTCTGGCGCCATCTTATGCTCCTTAGAGACATTTCTTGACTTTAGGACATGCACTTCGTTTAGGAACCAGTCCACTAACGATGTCTGAGACCAACCACGCTGAATTCTGGGCTGATGAAACCTCAAGGAAGAGAAGCCACATACATGTGTTTGAAGGCACTTGGGTTTCTAGGATTTACTGCTGACTCAAACGTGGGATAGTTTATGCTCCCCAGATGCCTTTGCCACAGGGCAACCAGTTATACGCTCTTAGTCATGAATGAAAACTGCTCAGTTGCACTTGACTATATATACAACCCCAGTAGCTACAGTCTATAGAGGCAAATGTTAGAACGTCAGCCCTGTCTCGGCGTTGTTCTCGATGTGATCTGGGCCCCGCATACTCTTGTAGTATCATCTTTACCAGTTTGACCGCACAATTCACTTGCCGATGGCTGACTCTTGCTGAAATTTTCTAGCCGCAAATGATATCCAACTGTCACTCCATGTCTATTTATCCAGCGTTCTAGCACGCCATTACTGGCTAAGAACTACAGTGTTTAATCCCATTTTTGTTCTGTAATAATCATAGCCTTCTTCTTTTAACAGCTGGTCCTGAAAAAGGAGATGCTATTCTTCTCTCTAGTACACACACCCACAAGCCACAAAGCGTCCTAGACAATCTCATTGGAAGGTTTTCCCAAATACCGCCGTTAGGCTAATCCCTATTCGCTACTATTTGTGTACAACTCGTCCATCAACGTATTTTGCATTACGACGCCGGTTCTTCCCGTGCTTTTTTCCACGATTAGTTCACTACATATTTTGGCCACTGATAGGCTTATGATCAATTCGTTCGATTGCGAAAAGTATTTTGTTCCACTGTAACCACGCTAAGTTTACGTTATATTGCGCCCACGCGAACAATATTATCTAAAATAAAACTGTCACCAACCACGACACTGCAACACAATCCCCAACACTATGACGACCCCCAACCTCCCTCCACTTGTATAGTACAGTACTAACCGCACTGGAAATAAATAACCTGACCGCTTAGAGGTTAATCGCACTTAGCTCAACTGAGGGACAACCCAGCTACTGAAACGAACACGACAAGAAACATGTACTACACAAACCGATCCACATTGCATAACGCACGAGTTGTGGGAGACTCGTGCGTGTACATGTCGCGTCTTTCAGCCGTGGGACCCCCCCTCACCCCACCCCCCTCACCTAACATATATCTATGCATAAATGGATAGGCAAGTGGCCGGACATCACACGAGGTGCGGTCCAACACGAGGGGATCTTATAGTAATCTGTTGCGGACTTCTTGGTCGAGAACTTACTTTGGTACAAGTCTTGTCCATATCAGTCTGATTTTGTATATCGACACATTTTAGATTGCACAGCGTAGCAACAGTAGACATATCACCACTATTTCCGCAAACTATAACTGTATATTATTCAAACACTGCCCCATTTTCAATTCTTTAATTCATACATACCAGCCCACAATATTCCATGAATTCAATAAAATTTCACACATTCTTAACATGCTAACCCCGTTATTCGTACACTTTTCGACAACATATACGCTTACACAGTGACGGCCAATCAAAATTAGGGAAAAGATAGGATGATAATCCAAGTTTTATTCTATCAAAGTTGTTCATTATTAAAGTTTTCAAACTTACTTTTTTCGTCAACAATATGCTATATCTTACTAGGTTTGCCAAACTTAGAAGGTTATATATATTACCATGTATACGTTAGTCAGTTCAACCTCATACAATAACTAAACCAACTCGACAAAATTCACACATTATAATTAAATTAATTAATTTTATTGGTATATACATATACTTCAGAATTTTCTGAAGCGCCCCCATACCAACTTCTTGCTGTCTTGAGTATAAAGCAAAATCTTTGTTATGACCATATCTAAAACAAGGAAAAGTAAGTGCTACATTCGCAAATGCCAGCTCTGTGGATACTGGTTAAGGAGGATTGCGAGATTCTCAAGTGGGGCTGATAACTAACACATCTACTTGGCGAGGCGAGGGCATGGGCTGTGGGCTGTATTATTCCGGGTGATGATATACAACAAGAGACGATATTGCTCATGGAAGTATAGCAGTCCGAGTTTGCCGATACTGCTACAACCTTAACCCATGGAGTGGTAACGAAACTCCCTCATATTGGTAGGCCACATGATTCTTGCCAAATCACCAATCTCAGATACATCCTCAACGAAATTTATGATTACGCCTTGTTAGCTATCAATTTTGAGATTTTTAAATCAGTTTTGTTTACGAGGGTGGGGACATACCTACAGAAGTAGTCAAAATGTAGATCCGCCTGTCAAACTTCACCAACAAAAAAGACCAAATTCATCAATTCCTCTACACAAGTCCACGCACAACAATCTTTGCAGGAATACATATATCATAACTTTTTATTTTATATAGATAGACCATTGTAACAGAGCGTTTTTATATGACAATTTATATTATCTATGAGACTAACATACTAATACAACTCTATATAGCTTTTCCAGTTACGTGAACAGTATATCCACACATACAGAGCTAGGAATAAACATACTATCCATTTCAATCAATTACCAGTACAACAATAATGAGCAGCAAAAATCATCATATATCTGAATCCAGGTATAAAACAGAATACAATTTGTCTTACTGTCAAACTTTATATCTGAAGATCACAAAATTTTCTTTCCACCATTTAAAACATACACATTTTCTTTTATTTGTCCCACAAAACACATTAGAATTGTTCCCACATAAACTACTTAGCTCTAGAACGCCTATTCATCCACCCACGTAGATATGATCAACCTATAAGCATCGCCAATTGGTGGCAAAGAGCTCATATAATAGAAAAATACATCTCACCAATGTTGTAGAATGCTCTACTGTTTCACTATTGCCTCACTATACTTCTATCCACAAGATCGCATCTACACTTCTTAACTCATTTCACAATGCAAATAATATTGGTGAAATTCACTTCTATCAAAATTAACTACACTGTATTCTAAACTCCCAACCAATTGACACTATAAGCCAGACATACATATCATTACAACATTTTAGGTTAAATCCTTGGAAACAATACATTACTTCATTGTTTTCATACATTCTACACACACGTGAACCGAAGAAGCCCTTTTACAAACATGTATATACCACTTGACTACCACTCACTCTTTAAACATAATTCTACAAACTTGCATCATACCAGCACTGTGACGACTCAAACCACCGTATCTGTACACAGCAAGAATGAAAAAGAAACACGATGTTATTCATCTTTACAACTTGTATCAACCCCCGCTCCGAAACATTTATATACACTCATATTTAATATGAAAACCGAAATGTGCCATAATTTTAAAATCGAATGCTACTATCAATTTTGTCAAACCGCAATACAATTACTTTATAATGTGCGCTTTTTCGTGGGACCAATTTAAACCATCCCAGCAGCACACGTACACCAGTTGTAACGCGTGATCTGATAATAAACGACTACCACGTTAATATCTAAAAGTCACGAGACAAAGCACAGACTAGGTTGCTCCACACATTGAGAGAGCGGCATCGAATCTGGGGATACACAAAACCTGTTAGTTCGGCCAGTTGGCCGCTTAAACACTGCGTATTCCAGAAAATCCGCGTCCGTCAATCAGGGCACTTTGTACCTTAGAGGCGTTTTTTTCAATTGCATCGCAATTGCAGACTTCTTATCATTGCCAATAAATTCTATTCCTTATATCCGGCCACTAAATTTTGCTGAACGGCTATACCAATCTGTGCCGAAGTTGATTCAAGTCCTATGTCTGTTTTGTGCTGATGACATATCCTTCTTCATTCTATCTCAGTCCCAGCCTTGGCTTGCCTGGTATGCGCTTAGGCTGATTTATCCCAATCCAACCACAGAGCTACACTGTTACTTACCTCCTAGATTTTACCCATTAATTATAGGTCCAGATATACATCATTCAATTACTATTATTTTTTGTCAAGAGAGGACAGTATCACCTAACATTACCCGTCAACCCTATGTATCTACCAATAATCTTAATGGGATGTTTCTTCACAACAATAAGCTGCTTCAGTTCGCTGTGGTATGAGGTAGACGTCCTTATAACCACACGACCCAACAGATACCGACATATCATATAATAATTCGTGGCATAAACCACTAGCTCGAGTCAGTGCCGTACGTATCTTGGGTTGCACTGGCTGGGATTTGTGTGGCAAGTTGGTGGTGTCACCCCATTGCCACCGTAAAAAGTACCAGTTCTGTGACCGGGTCATCCCTGAATTTGCACACTTAGCTGAGTTTAGTGATCAGTGGCGGAATCGAACAAAACGAACTTTTTGTGTCTCAGCGATTTATTTTTAGGTTTGTTTGTATATTGTTCTTTAACGTTGGTGAGCAGCGGGGTTGGAGTGTTACCCCACAACAGGTGACACCCGGTGCGGCCCGCCACCGCCCCCCCTTTGCTGCACCATAGGTTCGAGTTGGCTATATATACCTGTAAACATTGCTCATCAAAATGTATGTTAATCTTGCTATGCACATTACATTTCCTACTGTTTAGCCGGTGTATCGTTGTATATGTTAACCAGAAAATTTTAGTTCTTGCCTGCATCTGTTATTACTCTGGTTCATGTCTCGATTTGATTATTACATTATGAATAATGTCTTAATATTAAAAGTTTGGATAAATTCTGTAGGCTACAAAATCCGATTAATTTATCTTAGGTAATTATTTTCTAACTTCGTGAATAAACTCGAACCCTAGGCCACCAAGTATTATAATGTTAATACTATGTGTTTTGAATCTAAGCACTCTTGCCAGTGTACCATTATAAGGATCTCTACTTAAAAGGTTATCCAATTACACACTGGACTGTCATGGAGTATACCATGAGGACCATCAACTGTCTATTCCGGATAACAAATTGTTTACAAAGGTTTTATTGTTTCTTTATATATTCCCTAATCTCTACAGATAACCCTATAACTGTGGAACTTAATAATACGAATAACTTATTTCTGTATTGATGATATTTGAACCCACTAGTCTGAGCATCTATGCATGGAATCTATCTAATATTTGTGCAAGTCGTTAAATTACAGACAATTGCTATCGTGTCTAATTTATCCAACATGTAACACACTACATATGGCGGCGCATAACTCTCCCACCTTTTCTTATTAATATAAAGAAAATCAGTGTGGCCTCGACTGCCACTCACAGATATACATGAAAAAAGTAGACCAAAGTCATGACGCCAACATTGGTAGAGGGGAACTTAATCACAACGCACTGGACCTGCATAGGAGCTAAGAACCCAAGCGAACACATCACCCCTGAACTGACAACGGTAAAATAACTATGCTACCTGGAGGAAACCTTTGTTCGTGACCTTACGAGAACCCGGCATCCTTTCTGACGATTTGCTAGAGTTAGGTGACTTACTTACCCAGCGATATCCGCACGCTACTCCGTTGAATTAGGTCACGGGGATGGTTTAGGCTAGGGTGATACCAAAGATCTGGCTAAACAAAATTAACATGTTCAACACGCAACTGATTAATTTATCAACCCAACATTGATAGCCAGCTTGCAAACCAGTTACAAAAACCGTCAACCCAGTTCACTCCCACCGTCACTCTGTAACGGATGAAAACGTCTCGTATACTGTCCAATACATACATTGGGCATTCCTGGCTTCCAGTCAGGCAGGACATCCTGTCTCTGTCTCGGACCCATGTTGTAGTGGATGGGTAATATCAGCAATGATCGTCCATACTGCGCCCGACACCAAGGTCATTCATTTGCATGTG
>NW_025786294.1:0-18306 GCF_021130785.1 Homalodisca vitripennis
TCCTGTTGTCTATACCAATTCAGTGAGGCATGCTACAAGGGTTCTTCTATCTCAGAACCTGTTTCTATTTCAAATATTGTTCTATTTTTCATTGAATTATATGCCGCAATCAATCTGAACAGAGGTCCCTGCATCCACTTCTCATGTCGATACATGACTGATGGACAGAACCGAGCTCTTCAGGTCAGCATGACGAGGTCCAGCAGAACAGGCTAGCAGTTGGAGCTGTGTACCATACCGCCTGCTTCTCAACAACAGTACATCTGCATCCGGGAATGACCTCTGATGGTCCGATCTATCAAAACACCAGCCAAATCTAACATTTAGGAAAAAAGAGCAGCTGATGTTCCCAGTGATCATCATGGCGCGATAGAAATAGAATCATAACAAGTCACATTTCTAGGAATAATAATAGATGAAAAAAATTAAATTGGATCCCCACACTTTTGACAATCTTTCCAAAAGACTAAGCACAAGTAATTTAATGTCCAGGAGGGTAGAATGGCATCTAGAACTTCCCACAAAAATAAAATGATATAACATCTAACAACATACAACAAACTCGTTCCAAACCACCATCGTTCAACTGTAAGGAAAGAGGGAAAACCAATACACACCAATGGATGGGAAATCTGCAAAACCAACCTCCCAACAGAACCATGCAGGCCCAAGACAGGATCACAATCAAATTCAAATTCAAATTATTTTTATTGTTGACAGGACACTTTACACATGGCATACACAAACTCGTCAGTTGCGTTACATTTGAAAATGAACTAGCCTATGTTTCTAAAATAAACTAAAGGTTCCTTATCAATTATGAAAACAATTAGTACTATAATATTCCTTTTCTAGATAACAAGCACTTTATCTTCTCTCCTAGAATGATACATTGAAGTGTTTGGCCTCCTTGACTTGAACCCCTGATGGCAAGTTATTTTGAAAAATTTTATGCAAGAGTAAACTGGGTTTGTTTCTATTCAAAAGCAATCGTTATTGGTTGATATGGTTTTGCGGAAGGGAGTAAAGGAAATCTTGTACACCGCGGAGATTATAACTTCTGCGACTGTTTTGTACTCTGAGAATAAATAGGTGTTTGTTTTTTAAAGACATAATGTCAAACATTCCCAGTATAGTAATAGACTAGGAAACGTTCAACAATTTATTTCTGTCTAAAAAAAGACCTCCTACATGAACTACAGTTGGACTGAGAAAACGCAGTGAGTCCAACCATCTACCTCACTCTTATGGCTTTCTTCTGGAGGGTAAACAAGGCTTAACTAGAGTCTTAGTGGTGGGCATTCAATTGGACCCCATATGATCAAGCCATAACTCATGGTTAAGTGTACGCAAGCACCCATAGTAAGCTGTCGAGCAAAAACATCCTTTACTAGAGAAAGATAGCCAATCTTGCGTAAGATGGAAACAGGGACTCTGCTGACTATAATTTTTTAATTACTATTGTCGATGTGATTGTGACAAGGACAAATTTACAATCTTCAATTCACCAGACCCAGAAAATCCAGCGCTGGGACTCGAGGACTAAAGACGATAAGTCGCCAATGACTATATCAGAAGAGTTTGTCATCTGAGTTTACGAAGGACGATCTTAAATAGAATTCTTACAGAACTAAGTTTTCAGTCCTTCTTCTTACATTTACATGAAGTTGGTTTTTTTTCACAGCCATTGCACACAAAGAACTACTCTGAATAAATATATCAGTATTCTTAGTTCGCATCTCTGTTTCTTCCATTGGATAATGCTGAATGGAATGTGTCCCATCAGCAAAAACGGACATAAGTTACCCCATAATTTACAGCTGTATAGGGGATTATCATTCACAAATAAGAGAAAAGAAAAATAAAAGTATAGGTCCGAGAAGAACGGAAACCCTGTTGGCAACACCACTGATCCAATAGTAGAGCCAACTCCTTCGGACTTCGTATATGTGCCCAGGCAATCCGAACTGTCAATATTATGGCAACAGACCTACCAACTTGTATTTCGGGTTGAGCACACAATTTCGATGTAAACCCCAATCCATGAATAGCACTTGCCTCTTATTTACCGACCGGTCGGAGGTAGTGTGCATAGGTTCTATTGAAGGGATAAGACATTAAGTAGTAATTTACTTATTTTGTTGTTTAGCTTCGAAGAGGAGAGTGGGGGTGAGTTGTGGTCGGTGTTTCGGACCGGGGGCTGGTGGTGGTGGGGGGGGGTTATGGGGAGAGGGGGTGGGATAAGTGAAGGGGTAGTGCTGGGAGTCGTGCGTAGAATAGGATTATTGCTTTAAGTTTTTACTATTTTTTATTTACTGTAGCAGTTGGTTTCTTCTTTGACTCCTCCTTACTTTTATATATTATCATGTCTTTTCGCTTTTCATTTTACATCAAGTAACAAATTGTGAGGTTACTACATCGAACGCTCTTTACTTTGGTCCAAACAAACAGAGCAAAGGGTGTACCACACGTGATCATCAAGCGAAAGGAACACAATCTCTGATACAAAATTAAATATTGCATCTGTAGTAGAAACACCCTTTCTAAAACCCAAATTGTTGGTGACAGACCACCTTGTTCAATTTCAAGGAAAAGATTCAAACGATCGTGATTAAGAAAGAGCCTTCTCCAAGAACCTTAGAAAATGTGGAGAGTCAAATTAGATATTGGCCTGTAGCTTTCTGGGTCCTGGTGGGAATTCTCCATTTTTAAACACACCAGGCTTCAACAAATTGCCTGTTTTGAGGAGGTTGAGGAGAAAAAACCTCCCAGTCTTGGGAAGGATGCCATTTGTTAAATAGAGCTAAGAGGCACAGCCAAAAGAGTTCGGCACAGGACTTTTAGAAATTTTTGGATGCAATATCCCCACCAAATACTCTATAGCTCTTTCCTGACGGGATGTTATCTCCGCTGTGCGTAGTTGATTGTGAATTATCTTTCAATAAACTTCAAATTCCAATCTGTTTGAGCGTCAAGTACAAAGAAGGACCTACATTGACTCGAGATGACCTATTAGCACTTCTATCTGATGATGAGGGTTGTAAACGATGTTCACAGTCGTTCCGGTCTCCGACCCGGCTAAAAAATCTCATTGAAACCCCTCCAGCCACTGGCCCTCAGGACATAACCATTCTTCAAAGATCAGCAGCACTAGCGCAACGAGGAAATAGCCAACAGACCTTACACCTGTTTACCTCACTGGAAAAAAAACGCATAACACTAAAAAGAACGAGTGCGACTGTTACTTCTTTCTTTTCATATAGTATTTCTTACCTTTAAAATAAAATTTAAAAACAATAATTTTAAATGTACTTAAACAAGGACCAACCATTTTCGTAATCTTCACAATTAAATTATCAGTAAAGATTAAATCTGAAGAGTACTCTAAATATATCTTAAATCTGTTGGTGGAGAATGGTCAGAGTATAGGGTTGAATACAGGGGCTCGGAACTTCTTAAAAAATCTCCAACTCAAGTTTTATTTTAGCAAAAATTAATAATATTGACTCATTGACAAATTTCTATCATCTACTTAGATTATGCATAAGTTAATAAATAGTTTAATATGCCGTGACTTGCAAATAATATTTATATTCTCTTTGCATACAATCATTTGTTCACAAAGAGATTATTCTAAAAAACTGAGATTATAAAACTGTTTTATAACGTCAAAGATAAATTAAAATTGTTTCGAAAGGTGTTACTTGTAACTAATAATAAACTTAAAATGTTTACAACTTTCAAGATTATAACACAACATTTTTTTAATAATTCTTGCTCAAAAAACTAAATGAAAATATAATTTCAAAACTCATTTTTTTTTTACAGATATATGCATCTTATGAAAAAAATAATATTATTCAAAATTTAAGTATTTAGATGATCAGATTGGCCTGACACATCAATTTTAGACTGTTAATCCCTAATACAACGAGACACCTAACCACAATCACACTATTCTGTACTCAAAATATACGTATTCTAATATTTCTCGTACTAAGTGATTTAAAATCTCTAGATTGCAATGAAAGTTTATTAGTGAATGAAAAAGGTAGGAAAAACAAACCTTGATAAAAAGAAACACATTCTGCGCCTATGATTAGGCAACTTCTTCCACTAGTTAATCGAAAAAAAATACTAATTTTTTCATGCATAGCACATACTTTCACATTTTTAATAAGATTGGAGAGAGCCTATTTTTTTTAAACAAGCATATATAACACTGCTGTAATCAAATACAGGCTCCTCACAGTGTTACATTTTCTAAGGTAACAGAAACTGTCAACACTTTTCCTTGTCCATTCGGTATTCTATTTCAGGCTTTTTAGACAGTTTCAATATAATTTAAGAGTATATAAATTACATCAAAAAACTAAAAAAGCTATTTTTTACAAACATTCCGAAAATAATTAATCAACTAAATAGTCACCTCTTGACAAAGATATTTGTGTTTACAAAATTACAAGCTACCTTGATACTACTACACAAATATATAGAAGTATATGTCCAATAAAATTAAAAACATCACTTTCTAACTTAATGAAAATACATATTCAAATAGAATAATATATCAAAAGTATGTTAAATCGCATGAAAAATCCAACTGCTATGTGTAGTAGCTGCTAGACTGCCATTGAATCAAAATGTCAGATAGTACTATTGTAAGAAATATTAAATCATAAACAACTAAAATTTAATCCAACGTATTTGAATACAATTCAAAGTTGGAATACTCGCCTCTGCTCTAGCTGTGACCATCAGCTGTTACAACAAGAGGGTTATAATCTCCTATTCCTTTCTAGTTATAGTTGACCTTGTTAGATGTCACTACATATACAATTTAAAGTCAATGATGTTAACCTTCAAGTAAGAATTATGTACAACATTTTTCATGTTACACACTCTTCTTGAGAAGAAGTGTTGAAAATTGGTGAACCTCTACACTCTCTGTTGTTTCAAAGTGTGGAAACTGCAACTGTTATATTTATGGGATCTAAAATCTAGAGCACTCACTTCTTATTTTTTTTTATATGTAAATTAGACACAATGATTGTAGGCAACTAATAAATTAGGGAATTACCTATACTACTAACAACTAATTATGGTAAAGGTAACGAATAGACTTGGATTTTCGTGCCAAATCCATTTAATGATATTTTCAATGTACGTTTTGCTCCGTCTGTCCTAAAAGTGTTAAGCAAGCACACATCTATGGAAAGGAGAATAGCTAGAGTGGCAGCATCAACCCTATCGATGCTCGGTTATCATTCCAATATGTCAAACGCTGGGCTGCCCTGGCGAGCAACCCTTTCACAGCTTTAACCAGTAACACCACAGGTTTTTAAGTACAATGTCACACAGAGTGCTAGTAGTGTATGTACTGCTGTGTCTGTAAAGTACACTGGGCTGTTTATGTTAAAAGTCATATGTACGTTTGACGATGAACAGTGAAACTAATATATAACATAGTTATTGGGAATAGGAGGATAAAAATGACTGAGTACAAAGAAAATTTTCTCAGGAAATCTTATAACTTGTAAGAAGCAGCAAATAAGTACCGGAAAAGATTTGATGGTCCATGTAATTGCATTCTGCTCTGGGGCGTACTTGACACTGCCGACTGTGGTCTTAAAACTTTGGGTGAGTCTGCATCGGCAGGCACAGGATAACCACCTCCACGTTGTTAGCAGTTGATCTTCTCTTGAACTGGGGACTTGGCCTTGATCATGTACTCGACTCTACTGTGGACGTGGCGCTCAGATCACCGATTCGATCCATATCAGTGGCTTCACCTGCAAGTCAAGTTTCTCTCATTATGAAAAACATTTTAAATCCGAAATCTTGTATCATGAAATTTCTGGTGTAATCATAAAGAATAGTCATTGATAAGAACCTAAGTAATTGATGTGTCACTAATTTTGGATAATACCACCAGAAATGGGGTATTAATAATATATGAATTCTAAGTTTTGTCCTATATTAATTGAAGGTCCATTTTTAAGTTAAATGGGTGAATTCATGTTTATTAATTTTCACAAAAATGTTTCTAGATAATGAGTAGTGCAACATAGAGTTAATCTAATTTATTTAGAATATTTCGGCAAAATCTGTCATTTCTGTCACACTCCAACAACATTTCAACATTTTCAACACTCACTTCACCTTCACCATAAATAAAACATAAATAGTTATGATATACCCATTATAGTTTAACAGTGTAATCTATTCACTTTAACATACATATATTAATTTACTCACTCCTGTTGGTTTACATTTATCAGTTGCAAGCAAACTGATCAGCTGATTATTTATTACAGATCATCAATAAAACTCTCATTCTCTAACTAGTGTTGTCAGTTTAGAAAGTGAAAGTATTTTGTTCAGACACGGAAACAGAGAATAAGTTGGTGGTAGTATAGTTTCATTTTGAGGTACAATCGTTGATGGTGCAAAAGAACTTGTAAGGTAATTTGGAATAATCTTAAAAGTACTTTTGTGGGTAAATGTTAGGGTTTACTTAATCTATAATATTCTATTAAAAAGATATTAGATTAGATTAAAACTAACAGGGTGCTATGTTAGGCTATACTACAAAATCCATTAATATCAATACCTTAGAAAAAAATAATTCTCGGAAAAAATTGGAGCAAATTCTAAAACAGTATGATATGAAATACTTGGTTGACTTTCCCACCAGGATCACCAGAAATACACAATCAGCTATTGACAATGTATTAACAAATTTTAAACAATCACAGATACAAGTCGAGTGCTTGAATACGTTGTTGTCGGATCACGATGGTCAGCTCATTAGGGTATACGATCATACCTTTAGTATAAAAAAGCCACCAAACTATGAATTCAAATACTCCAGGATTTTCTCTGATGAAAATATGACAAATTTTAAACAAGCATTAAGCTTAGAGAAATGGTTACAACTATATACAGCTAATGATAATTTTAAATATGACATATTTATTTGTATATTTTTACAATATTTTAATACTTTTTTTCCAATAGTAAAAGTTCGTAAACACTTAGATAAAAAAACCCTGGTTTACTGAAGATTTAAAAATAGAAAAAAGGAATTTAATCCATGAAAGTAATCTGGCCAGAACAAATAAATCACAAAGAAATATTGAGCTCATCAAACATAAATACAACCTTTTTAAAAAGAAAATTATACAAGAAAAACAAAGTTACTATGATACAAAAATTAAAAAATCCAAAAATTGTCAAAGGGATACCTGGAAAATTATTAATTCCGAAATTGGTCAGCCTAAATTAAACATAAAAAACATACAACTAAGGCACAACAATATTACAATAACACATCCTAAAAAAGTTTGTGAAGTTTTTAATGAGTATTATATTAACATAATTAGGGACAAAGTAAAATTTAAACATTAAATTTAACCACTTCAAGCTTTAATATACAAATCAGTTTCAAATGTAGATTACTTGATAGAAAAGATATGGTAAAAATTATTAGCAGTTTAAATAACAGTTATAGCACTGGATTTCGATGACATACCAGTACCTGTAATTAAAAGTGTAATGGAATTTCTAATTGATCCCTTGCTTCATATAGTTAATTCTTCCTTATTATCTGGAATTTTCCATGAAAAACTTAAAATAACAAAAATTTAAACCTCTTTTCAAAAAAAGGCGATCAGATGGATGCTGCAAATTATCGGCCACTTGCTTTGCTACCAGTTATATCAAAAATATTTGAGCGGGCAATGGCTGATCAGTTGATCAGTTATCTAGAAGAAAATGATTTAATTGATAACATACAACACGGCTTCAGAAAAAGGAAATCTGTTGTCACAGCTGCCACTGAGTTTCTAGAAGGCGTGATTGATTCTATTGATAGAGGAGATAAAGTGATAGGAGTGTTCATGGACTTACATAAGGCTTTTGATAGTGTTTGTCACACCACATTACTGTCTAAATTAGCATTACTAGGTATTAAAGAAAATGAATACAATTGGTTTAAATCATACTTACAAAATAGGCAACAATTTGTAGAAATAGCTCACCCAAAACACTAAAAATAATTTTAGTATCAACTACAAATCAAATTTAAAACAAACCATTTTTGGGGTTCCTCAAGGTTCCATATTGGGACCTCTGCTATTTCTCTGCTTACCTAAAAAGGTCTTCCTGAATTGGAAAAATTATGTTTGTATGCTGATGATGCCACTCTGCGAATAAGCGCACCAACTAAGTATGACATTGAAATGGATGCGTTTCTTAGTCTATCCAATTTAAATCAATTTTTCCAAGAAAATAATTTAATTCTAAATCCAAACCAAAAACAAACTATATTGAATTTAAATACTAACCGTGTAGAAACAAAATTAATCCTAGTATACGAATGGATCAAATTTCTATAGCAAAAGTCGAGGAGGTAAAATTTCTGGGATTAACATTGGATAGCTCATTGTCATGGAATAAACACATAGACAGTGTACTTTCAAAAATGGGTTCTGGTCTTTATGCTCTTCGAAGAATATCAAAATTATGTACAAACAATACTTTGAAGTCAGTATACTTTTCTCATATTCATTCACATATTGTTTTTTGGTATTGCCCTATATGGATCAACTTCAATTAGAAATTTAAATTCAATCCTAACTGTACAAAAAAAGGCAATTCGTATTATGCTCGGCTTACAATGGAATGAATCCGTAAAAAACCACTTTCCTCAATTAGAAATCATGACTGGTCTATAGTGCATACATATATGACACATATACTGTCAGTAAAAAATCGAATAAATGATATTGAAAAATGTGGTAAAAACCACTCATATAATACAAGAAATAGAAATAATATGGCAGTCATCCGACATAATTTGGAATTTTTTTGTAAAAAACCAAAATACATGGGAGCTAAATTCTTCAACTTGTTGCCAAACTACATAAAATTACTGGAAAATAATAATTTATTCAATGTTAAACTAAAAATATATTTAACTAACCTTCCCCTGTATTCGTTTTCTGAATTTTTTGAAATCCATAGTGGAAAACATGGATAAAAACAGTTTTATTACATTTTTGTTTCTTTAACTTTAATTTTTAAATTTTCATTTGTAATTTTAATAATTTTAGTATGAAACTATTGTATTATATAATGAATAGTGACCTGTTTACTATTGTTAACAATGATGTTAATGTTAATAATGTTATTATTATATTGGTTTGACACCATTCTTATGTACACCATGTGTATTAATATGGAATAAAGATGTTTCTGATTCTGATTCTGATTGTTTTGGGGCGCAGGCGCCAGCGGACACGAATTGATTTACGGTCAGCGGCCGCACGAACAGCAATGGTGCGCCACAATCGTATCACTCGCTGTTGTATACTAGAAAATTCAGCTGTGAAGGTATTCGTTCAGATGGAACACGGGCCTGGTGGGGTATCCGTGATGTAGGAACGATAAGACGCGAGCAAGGTTCCGGGCGGTTGGCAGGGATGATGTCTGAATCATAGTCTAAATAAAGCGGCTCGGCGAAGCGATTACAACATCCGGGCCATTGTCTAGACTAAACCCGCCAACATGTACGTCTGCGTCGTTTAATTGTGTCACTAACCTCAAAAGTATTATAATAACAACTGAGGAAAACACCCAATCAGAAGCGCTAAAAAGCAGAGAGTAAACTCATATGAATGATTCTTCAACTTAGACATACAACTGCGATCTGTAGGATATTTATAAAACTTTTGAAAACTCTGAACGTAGACCGTTTGTTAAACACTCTTAGTAGACAAGTGAAGACGATCGCCCGATCTATCAGACATTAAAAGAACTATTTGGAGGGAAATTTAAAAGCAGACCGCTTTTGCGACCTGAGATCGTCATCGGCCGCTGCGTGACGTGCCCAGCTTGTCATTGATCCGCAATGGGTTAAGGAGTAAGGTAGGTCTCATATAAAAAAAAATGACAGAGATACACGACAATATATGAATAATACTTATATTTTGGACATTTATATCAGTGAAATAAATAACAAATTATACTTACATGAGTGTTGAGACGATAGGACATGAGCTCGAACTCTCCATCAGGTGGAATGAAGGAGATAGTACGGTCATTTTCAAATCTAAAACAAAGTCAGATCACTCATAGAATCATAAAAGTATTAACAGATTTCAGGTTTAGGAACATTATTGTACTACTGAAGTAAATCATGTTTGTTTTAAGTAATATATGAAATGTTAAATATTATGGAGTATTAATCTCAATCTAACTCAAAATTACTTTACTATCTTCATGTGGAAGATATGCTCATGAACATGTACATAAAAGATCAGTTCATTAAATTCCATGTTTAATCCAATACTGTGCCTGTTACATGATTTACAGAACTCACTAATACAGTAAACTTTTAAACTATTTTGTGGAAATGAACAGCATGGCTACCACACTTAATCCACAAAATTGCCAATAATAGACCCAAAGTAGCTGACAGTGGCCATTTATATTGGTTTAAACTGTATTTTCTATTATTTATCATCTCTTTTAATATATTTCATAATTCAGAAAACTTGGTAAATTAACTTTAATTGTGAAGTATTTTTATGTCTCAACATATTTATATGAAGCATCGTATACTGCAAAACCATGGCTAACCTGCAAAATGGATAAATATACTGGAACTTTGTTGATTTCAAAGTGGCTTGAGCACTATTCACATTAGGTTGGCTCAGAAAACTTTAACCCATTAACGACATAAGACATAAGATATTTATTGCCGTTGATTTATATACAATGAAATAGGCATTGTCAATACACTTTTAGTATAAAACATACTAATATAGAAACATCATTGAAAACCACAAAACAGATTAAGAGAGACTCAAAACATTTACCTT
Organism: Homalodisca vitripennis; assembly: GCF_021130785.1. Lineage (NCBI taxonomy): Eukaryota > Metazoa > Arthropoda > Insecta > Hemiptera > Cicadellidae > Homalodisca > Homalodisca vitripennis. Next base: position 10,887 of record NW_025786294.1, read on the forward strand.
TTGTTGTTGTAAAATAAACATATATTTTAAAAATTAAAACACAATGATTTAAAACTGAATATTGACATCCATATTTAAAAACTCGTCAATTGAATAAAATGGATTATTTAAAAGCCACAAATATAATTTTCTTTTTAAATTAGTTATGGGAGAAACACGAGCAATTTCTGGAAGCTTGTTAAAAAATCTTACACAATTTACCACATGGGATGTTCCAAATTTGGTCAGTCCGATGTTGAGGAATGGTCAAGCTTATTTTTATTTCTGGTGTTGTGTGTATGAAATTTATTTCTAATGAAAAAGTTTCTGAGGTTAGCTTTAGTGTATAATATAAATATGGTAAATGTAGAGATTAATAATGGTGGGTATTTGTAATTGTATAAATAGGCATTTGCAATGATCTAATGGTGCAGCATGACAAATGGTTCTAAAAACCCTTTTTTGGATTATTAATAGATCTGAGACTGCTACAGAATGGCCCCATAATATCAAACCATAAGCAATATGTGATTGGAATAATCCAAAATACGCTGTCCTAAGGTTACTCAGTAGATATTATAGATCTTAATTTCCAAAACAGAAAAGCAACTCTCGAAAGTTTTTTGCTTCATCCGTTAACCATGATCATTCCAACTCAATTTCGTGTCAATACAAATTACCAGTAAATTGACAGATTGGTGATCGTTTTGAGAAAGGCTAAGCAATATGTTTTGCGTTTTACTTTCATTGCAGAGAAAGTTTATTTGTTGTGAACCATTTCTGAGCATTACTATGAGCTGCAGCCATTGTAGCCTTTAAACTTTCCAGATTATTATGACAGGAGAACAGAGTTGAATCGTCAGCATAGATGACAGAATTCACACCAACATTTTTTGATAAATCGTTAATTATCACAAGGAAAAAGAAGTGTTTAAGGACAGAACCTTGAGGAATGCCTAAGGAAACATCTATTAATGATTGATTATGTCCCTCTTAAACTTACATACTGTCTACGATTTATCAAATACGACTCAATAATTTTCATAGACTTTGAAGATATTCCATAAAAGTCTAATTTAGTTCAAATACTATTTAATGGAACACAATCAAATGCTTTACTCAAATTTAATAGAGAAAGAGAAACTGACTGCTTATTTTCAAATGCCTGCAATGCCTCACGAACTACTTTGGTTACTGCAGCAATTGTTGAACGGCCTGTCCTGAATACAAATTGAGATTCAGAAAGGAGATTATTTGTTTCAAAATAATTACTAAGTTAATTATACATTATGGATTCAATGACTTTGGAAAAAGTAGGGACATAACTGAGACTGGGGCGAAAATTTTGAGGAAGACTTTTTTTGTAAATTGGTGTGATCTTAGATATTTTTAACATATTTGAAAAGTAACCCCATTCTAAACATTTGTTTATTATGAAAGAAAGCGGCTCCTTAATTAAACCAATTTTTTTTCAGTAAATGATTTAGACATATCACGGTACCATCTGGTAATGCTTATCGATACAGTACAAGTCGATGGTAGTGAATAAAAAGTGCAACGGTCCACAGACAGGATTTTGAACCTGCGCTATCTCTAACTCAGATTCAAAGTCCAAAGTCAGACCACTTGGCCATCGGCACTACCAACATTATTATTAGTGTGGGCTTAAATAATAAAGTATATGTACTAAAATTAAACTAAAGAACATTTACTATATATATATATATATATATAATATATATATATATAATATATATATATATATATATATATCAATATTTATTACCCTAGAAAAAGAACATGAATCAAGGCATAATAGTATATTTTGAACTTTTTTTAACCACTTACATAATTGAATCGTATGTAATGTTATATTTCGGTAAAATGATAGATCGGTGATGTATTTTGTACAACTTCGTATTTTATTTTTTGATGACTCTGATACATGTTTTTTCTACAGTATAATTTATGGTTGGAGTAAACAAACACGTTACTGGTTGATGTTCTTTCTGTTTTTTGTTATTACTGTAGTGTAGTTTGAATTTTGCAAACATGGCCAGAATCTCTAATGTGTTTTCTCAAAAATGAGTTTATATTCTAGCCTATTTAATTAGCTAAAATAAAGTAGCTCATTCAACCAAATCACATTTAAATTGAATTTTGTTTAGTTTTTTACCAAACTACTACTTTTTGCTTGGATTTGTGTGAGAAGAACATAAATGTTCAGGTTTTACAAAAATCTATGTAATATTGATAAAATAAAGATAAATGAATTAAATAAAATTTTCCACATCAAGTTTAATTTTCTATAAAACTACACCAAAATATCAAGGATTATAAGTATGCTTTGTACTTAATAAATTTCTTACTTTAAAAAAAATTCAGTTTTTAAAAATTCTATCCTGGAAATAAAACAATTTTTATATACTCCACATGCTTATAAATTACATTATGTTATAGTCCTGTTTTATTAGCTAAAAAAACAACAGCTCAATCAACCAAATAGCAAATAAAATTTAATTTTAGAGAGAATTTTGCTAAAACCTTGCATCTTTTGGATATTTAATTGAATTAGTACAAGGAGGTGAGGTGCAGGAATATTTGGAGGCTATTGGGTTAACTGTAACTGTAGAGAAGTCCACTGGCAAAGCTTTAATTGATAACATACATTTTCAATGCACTGCCTGAGTTTGTACCTAAATCATAGATTAAAGATTTCTTCATATCATCAACTTAAAGTTTCTAAGTGTAAGTATGTCAATCCTTGTTACTGAAGAACTCACATTATAATTTTCTTAACAACTTTAAGAAGCTAACATAAATTTTGAAGATATTTAGTTATTTGTCTAGAATCCCAGTATCCACTTATATAAAGAACTTTACAAGAAAACTACAAAAAATTATGATTTGAAATATAAATTCAACATTTCCGTGAAATAACACAATCTAGCTAAAACCTAACATAAAAATTACTGTACTTCTAAAACCATTTTGGGATCAAAAAGGTTAAATGGCAAACATGCATTGGAATAATTCCTCAATGCCCCTCTTAAGAACATTTGCCTTAGAGAGGCAGCGTATCAGATATAGCTGGAGGGTCAATTGATGAAGGACCAGCTAGCTAGAACTAAAAAGTATTACATATTAATATCTCACCTTGACAACCGGACACACTGATGGAACTTGACGAGATATAGCTGGGAGGATCAATTGATGAAGGACCAGCTAGCTAGAAACTAAAAAGTGTTACATATTGATATCTCACCTTGACAACCGGACACACTGATGGAACTTGACGAGATATAGCTGGAGGATCAATTGATGAAGGACCAGCTAACTAAAACTAAAAAGTATTACATATTGATATCTCACCTTGACAAACGGACACACTGATGGAACTTGACATCCTCCAATTCCTACAGATTTTGATTTCCCTCTACCGGTACTCTCAAACACAGCACTTTATCATTGAGGCCTAAACGAAGTTCTGGCATTCCAGACAGGTACACTCGCATTTTGATAGCTCCAACAATCTCACTGCGTAACACATTTCCATTTGCATTTGCCTGAAAAACACACGCTTTGAACTTGATTGCTTTTGGAGAGAAAGATGCATAACTCACTCTATAACTCAGATTTTTAAGACTAAAATATTTATAACACAAACTATTCTGTAGACACAACATTTTCACGTGTTCTCTTTCTCATATTAACTGACTACAATAATATTTGAGTTACAATCTCAATGCGATGTCTTGAAAGTTCAAATTGAAACACATAAGATAGTTTATCACTCAATACATTGTAACACACTCTGTTTATCTCCCTCCTGCACGAATAGCCAAGAGCAAACCATCAACACTCAACTCGCCTCCTACCTGACCGACTGAATTCATTTTGTGTTGCATAGTATTACTTTGTACTATAACTATCTTCCATTCTCCATTATACGGACCATGATTTTTTTATTACAACAATATATTTTATTACTACACAAAACAAACATATCGTATGTTTGTATATTTAAATAAGCAGTTCCTTTTTCTTATTATAGATATTTATTTTAACAAGTTTAAGTTTACAAAATTGTACTAATTGACTGCTCTTAAGCAAATTAGTTTTAAATTCACTTACCCTATTATTGACTGATTAAAAACAGTGGATTGTGCCGAATTTGTATTTTTTATAGTACAATTGTACTGTCATAAGCTTAGGGTGGTTTTTTACAAAACACAAATTTTTGTATACATGCCGTATTAAATAATTTATTTTAATATATTCAATATTTCACAACAAGGCTAATCGTTTTAACAAAAATATATCCACTTTACTTAAAAGGAATACAAGATACTTTCCTTGCTTATGGTTTGTTTGTCTCTCCTAATCCATTAACCTCCTTGGACGAGTGCAAACCACAGCTCCATATAAGCTAGAGAATACTTGGATGAGACCATCTCGTTGGTCGATATTGAACATCGGTTCCATTCTCACTGAAACTGCTGAAGTGCTGAAACTTAGCAGAGAAACTGAACTAATGTTCAATATCGACCAAAGAGATTGTCTCACCCAAGTATTCTTATATATCTATATGTCTTTAAAACTCCCTAGACAAGTGCTGAAACTTAAGCAGAGAAACTTGTGTGTGTGTGTGTGTGTACATTTTTCCTACTGATTGGAAAAAGCCTCGTTATAACCCTGCCAAAGACTAACAATCCTTCTTGTTTGTCTGATTTAGGACCTATCTCCATATTGCCTGCGATATCCAAAATATTGGATACAGCTGTGTGTAATCAGTTTGTTTTTCCTTCTTGGACTCTGCAATATCATGCCTGACTGCCAGTTAGGATTCAGAAAGATCTTCATCACTACATCAGCTTTACTGAATCTAACTGATAACCTGTTTTCATCTAGGGATAACAAGGGCCTCTGTGGTACGTAGTCTGGCCGCTCTTGACATCCCAGGCATTTCGAATCCGCAAATTTTGAAATGTATTTCTGACAAGGGATGCGCTTTTACTGCTTTGATAGTCTTGCATTGATGTGGTTGCGCTCATACTTGTCTGGGAGAACTCGGGTCACTAAAATGAAGGATCATCTTTCGGATGTCACCTATGGTCACAGGGTGCCTCAGGGCAGCTGTCTGGGCAGCATCATGTTTCTGCTCTACACAGCAGATCTCGAATCTGAACTAAGTTATTGATTCCTCTATACACATATGCAGACGATACTCAGCTGGTATTATCATACCACCCTTCCAATGTAGCCTCAGCTGTACAAAAACTTAACGCGGATCTGTTGGAACTCAAGCTTTAGGCAGATGATCATGATCTGAAACTAAACCCTAATAAATGCTCAATTGTTCATTTTCAACGTCCTTCGGTGAAACATATCATGACGTGTGATTCGCTGTATGTATCTTTAGGAGGAGAACCTTTGACAGTATCTGACACTGTAAAGATTCTTGGCGTACCCAACAATACTAGAGGTACCCAAGGTTGGACTCGAGGTGGGGAGAAATGCTTTTTCTTATTTTTCTCCCCAGCTTTACAATGCACTTCCCTACAGCATTTCAAAGCACTCGGCTATGCCTCTTTTAAAAATAAACTTAAGCTACAATTGGAACATTGATATTTTTTAAAGTGTAAAATTGTGTAGAAATATATTTTGTTTGGTATTAGCCTTAGTAACTAGGAATATATATGTACATTTTGTATGATTTGAGTTGTTTTGAACTGTATGTTGAAAAACGCTTTAAAATAAGAGGTTATTTATTTTATTTATTTATAAGGTTAAAGAAGGTTTTTATGTATGAATTATTATCAATTTCTGACAAAAAATGTTGTGTGTTTCAAAAATGTTTGATTGTTAGAGTAAATATTGTAAAATTGTACTATACCAAACAAATAAATTGAGGTTTCAAGAGTTCAGCATTCACAGAACATTTATTACATAGATGATACGGAGTTGATTGTTAGAGTAAAAAAGTGTAAAATTACATAGATAATAGGGAATTGATTGTTAAGAATAGAAAGTGTAAAATTATCAACAGTATGTTAAGGAAAATGAAAAAGTTTCACTTACTAATAAATTAACTGATTCAATAACATCTAGAAACACTTCATTTTTCCTATATTTGATACCCTCGGATCTCCACGAGACTGCATTGGTTACAGCCATGGGTATTCGTGGCTGAATTTCTAGTTTGTGGCCTTCTTGAGTAATATACCTGAAAAAACAAATTATAAATTAATAAATATGCCAAACAAATAGTAAGATGAATTTACATCTTAACAAAGAACAACAACATTAAGTATTGGAAATAAATTACGTAGAAAATTCAAAAAAAGATTATATTAGGCAGGAAGTGTCCACACAATTTTAAATATACCCAACTAACTAATATGTTCTGGATAGATATACAAACTAAAAAGTGCAATTCATCCAGAAAATGGGGAAAATTATGGTAAGTCTGTATTATCGTGCACATTAATTTGGCATATATAAATCATTTATAATTTCAAAAAAATATTACCTTCAAAGGTACAATAATATGCTATAATTTTTACTGTCAAAAGACCATAATATCGATTATAATATTATTAAAATCCAATAGTTTGCAGAAGGAAGAAAACAAATCTTGGTGATGGGCAATCTTTAGAATTTTAAGAAGGAAAGGATTAAATTGAAACCCACAAGGGCCATTTAAAATTACTTACAACCCCTCCCTTTCTCGTCACCTATGACACCCCACCCACACGGACCGCGCCCCCCTCCTATAAAAAAAATACGTAATATCAAGTTACTTTGTAGTTAACAAAAACCTGTTTTATAAATTAATTAATATGTAAAAACATTTAACTACGCGGTATTTGAGTTTATTAAGTAAATGATGCTTTACAAATAATTTATTGAACCAATATTCCCATTCAATGATTAAAATTTATTTTCAAAGCACTTTTCACATTTTGGCACACCCCGTCTTCACTAATTTAGTATTTCAATTTTAACAAGACATACACACATTTTAATTTACTGAACTGTCCATCTAGTTACACTATGATTTTATTGTATAACTGCAACACCTTATGCTGGAATGCTAACTCACACATGTAAAAGAAGCTAAACGTCACTTTTTGCGAAACATCTTGTACTTAAAACAAAAGCTCCCTAACAGAAAATCCAAAATTTGAAAATAAAAAGATAACGGAAAGCTGAAATCAGGTAACCATTTTTGTCAAATTCTAATAGTGCGTTGATTGTGAATGATAAATAGTTTTAAAATTATTAGGTACATGGATACGATATGTTTGATGCAAAAAATTACGATGAATAAACTTTTATAGCGGACAACTCTGCTAATACAATCCATATAGATGAAATTTGCCTAGTAGTGTGATCTGTTGATATAGACAAGCGACAAGTTTCTAACACGTTGGAGCTT
>NW_025786295.1:0-17576 GCF_021130785.1 Homalodisca vitripennis
GTGTATTTTTCTAAAACTTCCAATTTTATATCTGGATAACCTCTATTGATATTCCTGATTGCCTATCTAAACTACCGAATTTCATTATAGTTATTTAAAAATTACAGTATAGTATCAGAACTGGCCATCAGAAATTTTAATTTAAAACCAATTCCTACACTATTAACAATAGTTATTCACACATGTGATTTGTATGCTACTTAATTTGAACTTATCTGGGCCAATTTTGACTGCAGATTAAAAATTTTAAATTACAACAAATTATTGAAATCCATTAGTTTAAAACTTTATTATCTAAATGTTAACAATAGTTATTCACACATAGAAACACAACCTTTTGATTTGTATGCTACTTAGGTTTTTTTGAGGTAATGCAACCAATAATCTCTATTAATGTACTATTACAACTATGGCACTCACACAATAATTACACAGTGTTTTATTTTTTATTTTCTTCTTTTTGCCTGTTGGCTGGCCTTTATAAACTTATAACGCGGCCACGTAGTACACTTTTTATAACTTCATTCTATTATATTTTAATGTTATTTGCCGTATTTACTTTTGAAACATGAACCTAACAAAACAACACACAAACATTGATAGCAGCACAAACTGTCGGGAAAACCCTGGAAATTAAAATAGAAAAACATTTTAAACTGCGATCGTAGCGCATTCTTCCCAAAATCAACACTTAAAAATTTACTAAGAATTTAACTTAAAAGCTAAAACTTCCAATTTTATATCTGGATAATCTCTATCCTCCAAAGTGAGTACAGAATATATTGAAATAAGAAGTGTTGTAATTTTTATATGTTTATGCTTACTCTATGCTTTCAAGACTATAATTGATTAAACGTTATGGCTGTGTTGTAATATTATAATGTTTACATAGAAACAATTGGTAAAAATTTAACTTTGCAATCTGCATTAGACTACTGATCAAGCATTTATAATAACGTAATTTAAATGTAAACAAATGTTTCTGCCTCTTTGGTGAACTTCAGCTGAAAATATTCACAGCTGTTAAGTATCAGTTCACTTTGTATTACGTGTCGTAGCGCAGTCTGTCGGATCCAATATAAAACACTCCAACATACAATTTTTTAATTAAAAATTTAATTAAATTTGACCGAATAAATAACTATAATGAAATTCAGTAGTTTGGATAGGCTATTTCAGAAATATCAAAAAATTTGATTGTGATGGTGGGCTGCTTATTATACTTCAGCCTTTAAATAACTATAATCCAATTCAGATAGTTGTTTTGGATAGGCTATTCAGAAATATCAATAATTCGATTGTGATGGAGGCCACTTATTATACTTCAAACCCTATCGGAAAACATAATTTGTTTTTTGTAACTCCTGAAGGATTAACAAAAAATATTGTACATTTAATAGTATTAAAGATAAATTAAGTTGTAAATTTAAAAAATATACTTGTTATAAAATTAATAATTTAAAATTACGTATAATGTCGGAAACTGGCCAACAAATTTAATTTAAAACCAAATTCCTACACTATTAACAATAAGTAGTTATTCACACATGTGATTTGTAAAGCTACTTAATTTGAACTTATGTGACCAATTCTGACTGCAGATTAAAAATGTAAATTACAACCAATTATTTTAAAAACCAATTAGTTTAAAACTTGAAAATCTAAAACTGTAAAAAATATTTTACAATAGAAACTAAACCTTTTGATTTGTATGCTACTTAGGTTTATTTGAGGTATGGCGACCAATATACTCACTTCAATAAATGTGCAAAATGAGTTCAATAACTTAAATAAAAAACTATAGTTTTTTTTTGCACTTTAAACATCTTCAATCTCTATTAATGTATTATAACAATTACCACTCACACAATAATTACAGAATGTTACAAAAACACACAAATTTGGTGGCTGCTTATTATATTTCACCTTAAATAACTATAATTTGGATTGTCATTTTAGTAACTTTAGATAGGATGTTCAGATATATCAATAATTCGATTGTGATGGTGGCCATTTATTGTACTTCAGACCTATAGGGAATACTTATATAGTATATTAGATAAATTAAATTCCTGGGTTGGCCAGTTCTGATACTATACTGTAATTTAAATAATTATAATGTAATTCGGTTATTTTAGATAGATTAATCAGAAATATCAATAATTCGATTGTGATGGTGGCCACTTATTGTACTTTAGACCTATAGGGAATACTTCTTCAGTATTTTAGATACTGTAGTCTTGTTTTTTATACATTTTTATCTAGAAGTTTCTTAATTTTATATAATGACATATTCAAGATAAGTTATTTCATTTTCATTGTGTACTATTATACAGTATTTTATTTTTACAGAAAATTGCCACGTTGTCGTGGGATGAATGGACGGAGATAGTTATTCCCATTCATGTGATTTATTTGCTACTTATTTTAGAATGTATGTGAACAAAACTGTTAACAATAGTTATTCTCACATAGAAACTCAAACTTTTGTTTTGTATGACTTCGTAGGGTATCGAGACCAATATACTCTCTTCGTTTCCAATACATTGTCAATAAATTATTAGTTCAATAACTTCAAAGATTGACTGTAGTTTTTGTTGTCTAATTTACTTCAAACATTCTTCAATCTCTATTTTAATGTATTAGAACGAATTAGCACTCACACAATAATTACAGGATTGTTACAAAACACACAAATTTGGTGGCTGCTTGATTATTCTTCTGCCTTTTATATAACTATAATTTTTTTGGGTTTGTTCCTTTTAGTACTTGTTGATAGGCTATTCAGTTATATCAATAATTCGCTTGTGATGGTGGCCATTTATTGTACTTCAGACCTATAGGGAATACTTATTTAGTTATATTTTTGATATATGGAAAGATGTGGGCCAGGTCTCTGGTTACTATACTGGAATTGTAAATAATTATAATGTAATTCGGGATAGTTTTAGATAGATTAATCAGAAATATCAATAATTCGTTTGTGATGGTGGCGCACTTATTGTACTTTAGACCTATAGTGGAATACTTCTTCAGTATTTTTAGATACTGTCAGTCTATGGTGTTATCACATTTTTACTTTCCTAGAAGTTACTTATTTTTAAAAATTACATATTCCAATTAAGTTACTCATATTTATTGGGGTACTTAGTATACAGAATTTTATTTTTACGAGAAAAATGGCCACGTCTTCGTGGAAGTGGACGAATAGTTATCCTCAATCTATGTGATTTATTTGCTTACTTAATTTGAACTTATGTGAACAAACTGTCTACCTTATAGTTATTCACCACATTGATAGAAACCAACCTTTTGATTTGTATGCTACATTTAGTTTATGCGACCAATCATACTCACTTCGTTAAATACATTTTCAAAAATTAGTTCAATAACTTCAATGAATATCTGTAGTTTTTTTTATCTACTTCAATCATCTTCAATCTCTATTAATGTATTATATAACAAATTAGCCACTCACACTAATAATTACAGGGTATGTTTACACAAACCAACACATCTAATTTGATAGCAGCCACCATAAATGTCGGGAAAAACCTGAAATTAAAATAGAAAAAAATAAACATTATGGCGGAACTGTTGTAAGATTTATAATATTTCACGGATAGAACAATTTGGTGGGGAAAACTTATCTTTGCAATTTGCATTACACCTACTGATCATGCACTTTACCAAATTTAAAATATGAACTTTCTAAAATTATTAATTTGAACTAATCGTTTCTGCCTCTTTGATGAACTTCAACTGAAAAATATTCTACATCTGTTAAGTATCAGTTCACTGTTGTATTACGTGTCGTTCGTGGCGCAGTATCTGGCGGATCCAATTGTAAAACAATTCAACCATCAACATTCATTATATTATTAAAAGCATTAATTAAATAAACTAATTGGATCCGAATTATCAAAACTCTCCAACATTCTCGGATTCCAACTGAAGACCACACAAAAAAAGTTTCATTAAAATCGGTCCACCGTTTAGGAGGGAGTTCATTAATCATACAACACGCACACAAGCAAATAATATCATATACTATAAGTTACTATATAATATATTATATATATATATAAATTTTTGTTCTGCACTTCAAAACATATGAGTTCAATGATGATAGTTTCAAAATATTGAAGTTTGCGATTCTGTAGTATCTTAAAACCTCTGGTTTTATTGCATTAAGTCTTTGTTGAGGCTGGTTTAAAAAAACTGTGTACTTTTTGTGTTAAATGACGGTTGACTTCAAATACAATGTACTCTGATATAAAACTTATGAGGTGACAAGAAAAGACACTAAAGCGTAATAAACAACCGCATTAGGAAATAATAGGATATGTTTGTTTTAGTTTGTATATTCTGTCTAAACGAAGGGTAAAAGAAGGTGTTTCACACCTCTGTAGGCCTGGAATTGGATGCCTCCTGTGTTTCCTGAATGATACCGCGAGTCTTTTGTTCTTTCAATTTTTGAATTTTTTCGTCATTCATCAATTAAGTTGGCAATTGATTATAAAATGCGGTTCTTAATTTAGTTTCCTAGTTAGAAGGAGAATCTTTCCCTTTAGATCTATTTCCCTGCCAGTTACCCACTGTATTGGTGCACCAGGCTGCCCCACTCGCCCTGGAGAGGCCGGCGGGCGGCCCCGTCGCACGTGTGCCCGACGGTGGGACCACGCGTCTTGCTTTGTTACTCTATTAAACATACATTTACGTGGGTGTTTGTGTACAATTTTTTGTTATAAAATAATAATAAAAAAACACGTTTTTTTCCATCTAAAATAAATAAAACATAGTATATATGAGGGGTTACTTGGTATGTAACCGTATTATATATATATATTTATATATAATTATATATATTTGCGTGATTGTGCATTTATTATATGACTACCTTTATCCATATAATTAAGCATCAATTAATATTCCAAATGTATTCAATTAAAATAAACTTATATTTTGCATTAACATTTGTTGTACATTGGATTTGAAAGATTAGTATTGTGATTATAATGGTTATAGTAGTGTGTATGTGATTCCAAACGCGGCTTTAACGTTAAGTATGCCGAATAACAAAAAAATGTTTATTATGAGGAAGAAATTTTTCCACATAACTACCAGTGCTTAGTTGTGATATCTCCGAACACAGGACAAATTGACTGGAATATGGAAACTTTAAAACTCCAATTGTATCTCTCAGCTGTTGGGTATAAAACAAAACCTTAATCGTACCTCCTTTATTTTAATTTATATCTGACGTACTTAATTCCTTCCCTAGGAGTAAGTATTGTAACATACTATAATAAATTTCGGTGAACAGAAGGACCTGTTAATCTAATCAATCTCTAATTTGAAAAAAAAAAAAAAAAAAAAAAAAAAAAAAAAAAAAAAAAAATCCCCCACTGACCAAATTTGCTTCAATAATCCATACATCTGGAAGTGAGTTTAAACGAGGCAAACTATCAAAGTTTTTCTTAAAGTTATGTTACATCTTAACGCTCTCGTAAATAGGCTCTTATATATGATTTAGATTAAATCAAAAGAAATGCCTTATTATTAAGATCCCTATGACTCATTATATTAAATGACTATTTTAAGTCATATCTATAATGATCAAATAAGCTGTTGTATAGGAGGATATGTTGATTGATTGCATAATTCTTCCGATATTTTACTCCAACTGGATTTAAAGGTTGAATGTCACATGCTTCTTGCCCACTAGATCCCCAAGGAGTAAGAATAAATTTGCGAGGGCATATATACTGAAATATCTGGACAAAAGGTCCTTTCACAAATTATAATTTACTTCATTGGGACACCATATCACACATAGTTTGAAATCCCTATTGGGGGGGGACAAATTGTTCAAATTTCCCATACATCTGGAATTGGATTTTAACGAGTAATATAAAATAAACTGTTTTCATTTGAAGGTTTTAAGTTACACTCTAAGCTCTCTCTTGATAATGGGCTTATGGGTATGATTTTACTATTTAGATGATTTTTATTTATATTAGGTTAATGTACGTATGTTGACGTACGTTACCGTTCAGGGGCAAATTCATAGGGATTATAATGATTTAACGTGGTGGGTAGGTCGTGGGCGGGGATGACTTTATTTTCCAAACGCCCAAAAAAAAAAATGATTGCCAGAGGGATTTGGGCCATAAACAATATGAAATAGTTGGGCATATTACTAAGCTTAACATTTGAAGGCATTGAGCTGTCAAAATAGTATTTGAAGTAATACGATAATACGATTTGTAGTAACCAGAGTAAATAGAACTTCTCTTAAACTTTGTTCCAGTTATGACGAATAACACCAATGGGCAGGGGTGTTGGAACTTCTGATGTCGTAGTAATTAAATACTAGAAAAATACAAAGTTTACTTATAAGTTCTAGGTTTAAATTACGAAAACCTTAATATAAAAGCACCACTTTTAGATAGGTTTATTAAAGGAAAAAAGTCTATGTAATGCCACGTTGGCTGCCAATTAGTAATTATAATTAAACTAAGAAAGTATATCTTATAGGTGGGGGCCTTAAAAATATCCATGTTTCTAATTGAATTATTGGCGTTACGACGTTTTTTACTTTACAAAAACAATAATATTTCTCACTTCCCTTCTTCCCGGCACAATAGGTATATGTTAGGACTCAACAACCCCGGGGGGTTGTGCGGCCGTCGTCCTTGCCGTCTTGGCACGAGACAATGTGAAAGCTGTAGTCTGAAGAACGGTTATTTTTTTTTTTCTAGAAGAGGAGTAGAAAGGAAGTTGGGAAATGCGTTAGCCATCTATTTCAAACAACAGCGATGGAGAAATAAATCAAGCCTATCGTAAACTCGCCTAAAACAAAGATTCGCGACGGTAGTTAGCCATTTTTAATGATTACAAAATTACTATTTTATATACAACGCCGTGCTCGTCGCCATAAGGACGACGCCCACAACAACCTTTATCTATCTCCATCAAGCAAATAAAAAGATTCTTCAAGGGTAAGTTACTTTACTATTCACATCTTTGACTTTACCGTTACATTCCTTTTATACGTTTGGCATTCAAAGGGCGTAATTTATAATAATACGAATAAGATAAAATTTTACTTACGGACCCAAAGGACGCGCGGATGGTTCTGACTGGGTTACGTAGTTGGGCTGCTACCAATAGGGGTTTAGAAGAAAAAAAAATTCCATTACGCGTGACAAATTAGGTAGGCTTATAGTTTACTCCGCCCAATAATTTAGTTTCGAGAACATTGGATGTAAAATAATATTAATATTTTATAACTGGACTGATGTAGGTTGCCGAAATTTACATTGTATGAAAATTTAATTAAACTAATTTACTGCGTACCAACTTCATCCTATTGTTGCAAACTTAACTTAACAGACAATGCGTTTTCTGAGTATCTTTGACTACTTAGAGATATTGCTTCATGGAAACCACTGTACCAGTTTCCACCTCTGGAAGCAAATATATTTGTTATAGTTTTAAACTGTGGACTTATAATAACATGGTTTTTTTAAAATAAAGATTACCCAAAGGAAAAAAGGAGTGCTGCCCTTTCGTTTTCCAATACATTTCAAAACTGAATTGTACGTTATATATTTTAATTAGTTAGTTTCTATTAATGTAACCTGTTGACCTAAATACATGTTAATCCCTTCGAAAAAACTCTGCAGCTGGAGGGTTTTATGTCCAACTTATTAAAAAGTGGTATAAACGAGAATTACAACCTTGGAAGGAGGTAAAGTTCATTAAGGAACATATTGTAAATTATCGTATTAACAATCAAATCTAGCACCCTGTAGAGAAACGCAAATGTGGTTACGCACGAATGTAAATGAAGAATCAGGGAGTTGGCACTGAGGGGCCGTTTATTATTTCAACTCGCATCGTTGCGGTTCTGCTTAAAGCTTCTCGTGGTATTAAAACTCATAAAAGAAGATTTTAGTATTTTTGTACACTTAATAAAGAAGCTAAGAAAATCTAGTATTGCACTTAATCCTAAAAGGACGTTTGTGCTTCAGGAAAGACAACATATTTATTCTCTCTCTCTCTCTCTTCTCTCTCTCTCTCTCTCTCTCTCTCTCTCTCTCTCTCTATCCCTCCCCCTCTCCCTTACACCCTATCGCCCCTCACCCCCCCTCTCACTACTCTTAATTTTTTTTATTTCTATGTTTTTACTAGAAGGTCATTAATACAGTTTATTATTATTATTAGAATTGTAAATATATGTATTAATTTAAGTCTAATTTTACAACTTGAAAAGTGGTTTTAATCATAGTTCAACGAGATTCATGAAACAAGTATACTGTTTCTGACATACTCCTGTTTTCGTTAAATATCAATGAAACATAATATATAACATATTTAGATCGGAAATAATGTATTATCTGTTTGTGTCAATGTGAAAGTTAATGTAATCCAAGTAAATAACCATTTCAACTTATATCCATAGTAATTTTATTCAGTGACAGCTTGGGCAGAAATAGCCTCTTCAGACGTATGTGAACGGGCGATATACTTAATAGAAATGCTGAGGAAAACGCGTAGCCAAGTTTAATGCACCTGGGTGTGAAGGACTGTTTTTTTATGATGCCGTTTTTATACGTTGATCCAACAACTATTCACCCAAATTCACCCTCAACTTCGATATTCAAAGTCTGCGAAAGTATGTCAAGCTGTTTTTAATAAATCATGATAATAAACTTCTAAAATGTTTCCTCCGTTTAATCCACATTATTAATACAGAACTAAAAAATATTATACAGCAATATTATTTCTACGTTAGCTAAGATGTGTTGTACTTAACGATGTCTGATTATAAAAATGATTAAAAGCACATTCTAATAGAAAATAGCTGGTCTAATACATAGTTTTAAGAAACAGAATTAAAATTCCAATTTATTATTGTCGTTAATTAAAGGAATTTCACTTAGTCAACAAAGAAATACGAGTATATTTTACTTTTACGGAAAAAGCTGGATAGGACGCTCTTTTTATTAAAATAAGTAAAATAAAAGTTCTTAGCCACGGTTCACTAAATATTGGGTATTCTCTATTATATGTAAAAATTAGTAATTAATTGACCCTTAAAAGTTGTTCTTAGATTAGCTTTTAAAAAAAAGTTTCATGTATCAACTCACAAATGATCAAAGTTTTGTGTATGTTACAATGAAAATTTGCCCACTCCACCTAATGTTTAGCCAATACTGTGAAGTAATTCAGTGTATAATTCTATTAACATAATAAATAATACGAAATAATAATAATATATCACATTACACAATGTAAAAAAATGCCCTAGTAAACTAATTGTGCAAAAGACAAATTTGTTGTTTGTTGTGTTAGTATTCAATTGTAGTGTTTATACAAATATAAGGTCCTTTTCAAAACCTGTAATCAAACACGAGTGGGTAAACTAGTTAAATTGACAAGGGTTTCACTTTTAATTACAACCATCACCAGAACGTGCAGCTAGTTTTAAAAGGTTTACCAAGTCCAAACATCTTAATGGTAGAAAAAGAAAACGATTTTTGCTACCAGTATACGTCAAACTAATCTATTTCTAGTTGATCGCGCGTGAGCATTAGGTGTTCTCGTTTCAGTTAAAGTTGCAAGTTACACCACAGAAATATTTTGAACACTCAATTCCTCTTCATACCAGGGAAGCATTTAACTTATTTTAACTTTTTTATTTACATTTCAACGGAATTAAATACAGAATAGCAACGTGAGGGGGCCACAGTGGGTTATGCAATTAGCTTGGATATAAGTGGTCGGCCATACAGAGCCTGAACAACAATAACTACGGGAGGAAGCTCCAAAACTTCAAATCCGTCCTGCCTTAAAGGTCGATACATAAACATTTTTACAAATAATGTGGTTAACAAACATAATTATTTTAGCTAAGATGTATTTCTTAGCTTTAAACAACATATTATGATGTTATAGAGCTGTCAACTAAACTTAAAGAGGTGTTTTATGCGTTGGCTGTGCTATTTTTTGCTTTTTTATAAATTTATTTTGATGAGAATATAAAAACAATGGCCAATCTAACATAAAGAGTTCCAGGGGAAAGAAAACAAATTTATTACAGCCGTTATCAATAAAATTTCACTTTGGAACAAATTTTTTTATAATTTTCAATCACCATTTTGAAACATTTTTTTATCAAAAAAGGTTCTTTGACGGCCCTCATTTTTTTCGTTTTTTGTCTATTTTGAAGAGAAATGAAATAAAAATACGTATCTTTAATTGAAAAAAAAACTGCAAAAAAAAAAATTGGAAAAAATAAACAAAATTATTGACATTTTTAATTACAACATTGTATTATTTTACTTGGAAAATTGTTATTTATTTATTTAAATTATTAATTTTTTTTATACCAGTGCTATTTGTAAAGCATTAGAAAGCTAAATATATTAATAAATCATGACATATTTAACAAATTACGTGGGACATTTTTAAATAAGATCCAAAGAACAGGGAATTCGAGTCCTTAGTATCTTTTTTTATTTGTTATTTTTCATTAACACATATTTTGTTTATTTCTTTACAATCATTTTTTATAATTCTTATTGAAAATTTAATCAAGAAACCATTATTTCTTTCAAAAAAGTTTTTTTTTTTCAATTTTTTTATGTACAAATTTTTTTCAGTAAACTTATAAAATATAACAACAAAAAAAATGTTTTTCCATCTTATATCAATTAAATAAGAAAAATACATGTTTAAATGATTTTAAAAACCTTTGCTCTGATGACTTTTTATAAACGTCGGATTTGATATCTTCTAAAATTATGTTAGCAGCCATTTTAAAAAAATACAATTCTTTTTTTGTTCCATATTCTACGTTCATCTGATCGTGATTCATACCCTATTCTACTCCAATTTTTTCCCTGCTTTTAAAAAAAAAAGTAATTATAGTATCTCCTTCCATTGAAGGAAACACAAGATTCGTCATCAAAACTATCACTCAAATTTTTTTATGTATTTTATGTTGGGATATCACCATCAAAATCTTCATTAATTTTTTAAAGGGGAAAATTGGCACTCGGATGATTTTTTTTTTAAGTAATACACGAAATAACTTATGAAATCTTTAGAATCTACACTCGATGTATGTCTACAAGATGTTGAGCCTGACCCATCATAAAAAGATGACATGCAAATTAATAATAATAAGCTTGAACTTCATCTGATTCTTTTAGAAAACTCAGTCTAACTAACAGACTTATTAGACGAATCTGAAACATCTCTTTCCATTCAAGTTGATAATTTTTTTTTTATTCTCAACCTTCTGCATGCCGCGAAATGCTCTATTTTGGTTACAAGGTTCTTCACAAAAACACAATAACGCTCAAAATCAAAAATTACGTGCTTCTTTCATAATCTTCTTTCCAATAGACTGCTTCTTGTTTGTTTCTTTGGAATCTGTAGCAATGTGATCGAGGTCTATTGTATGCCGATCGACAACCATCATAAATGTGTGCATCAGTCATTTCTGAAATGTTTTGTACCGCTGAACATTCCTTTGTTTACTTGACGAAATAAGAGTATCTATCCCTCGACTTTTTATTTTCACCAAATATCCATCGCGGCCTTTACAAATGATACAAGAAAGTACCTTTTCCATCATTTACATGAATCTATAAAATGCAGAAAAAAACGATAAAATTAGTATACTGAAGAAACGTAAAAATTACTAGTTAAAAAAGCATGCGTAAAATTGTATGTACAAAGTCCAATATAACTTGACTGACGACAAAGCAGCTGCTTATTGAATGCTTAGAAACATACTGAGACCCGTATAATAGAAGAATAGGATTGACTCCGCCCTTTTGCTTCAAGGACACTGTTATATACCTGTACTATATATACCTGTAATCCAATTTTCACATTCAAAAATGTTTCTAAACTTTTAAAAATATTCGAAAATTCTTCAAATTAAAAAAAAATATAATTTAAATAATAACAATTTTTCCACGTAAATCATACAATGTATAATGAAAAATGTCAATATTTTGTTTATTTTCAATTTTTCTGCAGTTTTTTTCAATTAAACTACATATTTTTTATTTCATTTCTTCAAAATAGACAAAAAAACCGAAAAAAATGAGCCGTCAGAGAACCTTTTTTTAATAAAAAATATGTTTCAAAATGGTGATTGCAAATTATCAAAATGATTTTTTCAAGTCAAATTTTATTACAACGGATGAATATTCCTTAATGAAAAATACAGTATTTTTAGAATAGCACAAAGTATATTTGATCAAACTTTCAGCTCAATCGAACCATTTTTGTAAAAGAAAAATAATTAAAAACGGTTTATTGGATTTTTTTGAAAATTGTTGAGGTTAGGGCAAAAAATGTTTACCACATAAGTTGTAGATTTTTTAATTTCCAACAACTTTTTTATATGACCTTTTTCAATAGGATGCATTGTTTAGTCACAAATTGCAAAAACCATTTTCATCCCCAAAAACCACCCCTCCTATACCCCCTAATAGACAATTTTGGTTCGGAAAGTTTTTTTTATTTATTTATGATGTATTTGACTAAATTGTGCCATTAGTTTTGCTGTAAGAAAACATTTATTTATTTGACCATTTTGAACTGCTATTTCTCCTGGACTAAATCTGTAAATACATTTAAAATAAGAGTCATAAACATATCTTCTGTACAACGGAAAAATAGTAAATACTTCCCGAATTTAAATTAAACTAAATTAAAAATTACTTTATTAAAGATGTGGGTTAAGATGTAGAGTCAATATCTTTCTACCACTCAACTTCATACTTTATAAAGTAAATTAAAGATACTTGAATACAGACACATGACAATTTTTATCATACTTAACTTTGTAATAAATTTTAAACAGGTTTGCTTACTTCACACAAAATAACTCATGAACTTAATAAAATATTTCTTAATGGAAGAAAAAGAAAAAAATCTAGCAATGTAAAGGAAAAAATTACGTAGATATTTGAATATATTGACTTTCGATTTTCCTTCAATCCATAAAAAGGGACGTACCGTAACATGAAATACTAGTTTCCCTTTAGCCTTGTATTAAATTCACCACGAATATTTTTCTTGGGCCGTAAATCTACCTAAACGTATCAAGAGAACATAACTGTGTACCATTGACTGCCAAATTATCCATAAAACTTAATTGAATCATATCAACATGGTGCTTTCCAAAATATGCTATGTACTGGTTACTTCCATGGATATAAAATACATATTCGATATCACTACCCCATTATAATCTGCTGTGACCTGCTTATTTACCATTGTCGATAATATGTAAATGTTTTTAAAATTAATAATATTCAATGCTTTAAAATAGGTACAAATCAAAATTACACGGTTTTTTTCTTTTAATATATTCATTGCATATTCAAGTATGTATGTGGTATATAAATAGTGTATTATATTTTATATTCATTTTTTTATTTATTCCAGTCCGTAATTTCTTCAGGCGTGAACAACTCGAGTCCGCGCACAGGCATCATAGCCCATGCAGGCTCATTTCCCGAGGACAATGTTATATCCATGATGTTATTATTATGATGTTATTTATTCTATGATGATTATTTCTTATGATGTTTATTCTTTGTTCATATTTCAAAACTCCGTGCGATTATGTAAAAATTTATAAGTTAATTGTACAGTTTGGATTGTAATATTGTACATATATTTGGGAAATAAATAAATTCATTCATTCATTCATTCATATGGCTCAACACGTTTTTGTTCTATGATTAAGATTACATAATTATGTGGATCTAACAAACTTATATTGGACAAATACTGTAGTGACAAGTCCTTGATTGGCACCCTAATTTGGATTAAGTAATAAAGAAAGATATTCCCAATTATGACACATTTGACACATTAGACACATTAATAGCTACTTAATTATGCGAATCTTTTATTAAGTTTACTCAGTCTTCGTATAATTGGTTACCTTCAGTTTGATATACATGGATTTCGTTTCCTTTTTAATAATTAAGTTTGTTATTGGATCCTGCACAAGAATATATTTATACATTTTTGTTAAAATGGCCTATATTAGCCAAAAGTGGATTATTTCATGATTTAATTTCCCACTTATAATTTAAGGAATGGAAAGAAAATGTTAGTTATTATGAATAAATTAACTGTAAATTTAAATTTTCTTTGATCTACTATACTCCTATATAAAATATTAGTTTCTCCAGTCCTAACATTACAATTAGGTCTCTAGAGGCACGTTTCACTTCGTTTTTCTGTCTTTATTTAAAAATATACATGTAAGTGTATAAAGATAATATTATAAAAGAGAGGTTCTTTATTGTTTGGCTCTTACAATTCCGGTGTAAATAAAGAGTAATATATCCGATTTTACTAATGTAAAGAAAAATATAAAATACAGGAGAATTATTCTCTTACTATTGTCATAATCTTTTGCGCGACAGTGACATAATTCCCATGTTTTACAATGACGTGTCACCATTCTTTGTACGCTCCGGTAGCAACGCGATAATATCTTTAAAAGTTATTAAATAGCACACACAAATGTAATAAACTGAGAGATATTATCAGATATTAGAGAATATCTGCATTATAACAAATAAACCTACTGTCATAAAGCATATAAAAATATTAATGCAAGACAATGTTAGTAATTTAATATCAGGCTATCATAGTATGTAACTAAAGTAGTTACAAGAATGTAATGTATAATATTATTTTATATCTATTTTACGTTACATAAATTTATAATTATTGTTTTGTATTATATATTTTTATATAGTGTTTTTCTACGTAAGGAACTCTAATGGTTAGAGCTTTTATATTTTTTTATTAAACAAGGTATCCACCCTATTTGTTAAAAACATTTTCGTATAAAATATTCCAATATTTATACTGTATTGTGCTCTTCAATATATCTACCACACAGATCACATAGAACCCTATTATTTATTACATTCTAAAAGCGTTTGATGAGAAATTTTGACTTAACAATTACCCTACAATTACCTAAAATAATTAAACTGTTATTAATATCGTTATATCTATTCAAGTAATAATCATGGAATAACTTAGACAAATTCAATTTTTTTATGTACTTATATAAACTGCTTTACTCTCCGACTTTACGTACCTAAACACTTTAAATTTTAAATCTGTAACGAGGAGGAAAAAGACAAATATAAATGTGCTCAACTCCACTATTCATTCATTACATTTCAAAGAGCAAAGGTTATGCTACTTTCTTGTTTCTTTCGTAATATAAATTTATTTTTCATTAGTATTGTTTTCTATAAATATTTATTTGCATAGTTTAAGAATTTATATTCTTTGTATAATTATGTAGTTTTTTTTCAATAAAAATCGTGAACACTGATTCATTATTGCCCACTGCACATCTCAGCCCCATTGACGGAAACATTTATATATAGAGCTGTACACCTAGATTTAATGGATCATTTAATCGACAATCGACAATGAATAATTAAAAAAAAGACATCAATAAGGAAACGTAATCAATTAGTACATGTTTATTATATTTAAGACAATAATAGGGAATAACAGTATTATGGTTACGTAGATTAAGAAAAGTAATAGAATATCACAGGTTATTTAAATGTAATGTACATAAATAAATATATTTACAAGAACTTATAATATTAACTAAGATAAACACGTATTTATCTTGATGAAAATGTTTTTAAATAACCGCTTTGTATTCCAAATGCAGAATTACAAAGAACTTTAAATAGAAATGATCCATTGCCTAATGTGTTTACCGTAATGTTATGCCGGTAATGTGGTAGCAGTGTAGTAAATTTATCACCAGTTTCCGTCACTGAAGCGCTAACGTGTTATGGTCCCAATCATGATGATTGGTTGAGTGGAATGATGTTATCGGTTATAACCATTGGTTAGTGATTGATTACGTAGGTTTGTTCCAGGTAAAATTATCACCTATGGATAAAATAGTAAATCGTACCTAGTGCGCAAAATAAAGGAAAGCTTTTTTTCATAAAATAAATAAATCTTCTGATTTAGACAATTTTAAACTCTCCCTTTATACCGATCAGCTTTATCCATATGATAGAGAGCAGTGAATATTAAAGTTTAATTGGAAATCCATAATCTAAGCTTTATATGAAACAATTTTGTAGATTAAATGTTTCCATTTTATAATAAATTTGTGATATATTGCACTTTTAATCATTTCTCCCAATACATAAGAGTCTTAACTCTCAGCCTTACTTATTATTGCCAATAGTAAGCATGAAGATATGAAGCGGCAGATTTAAACACCTAGAGAGAATTGGAAGTATTTATCGAATAAAACTGTAACATTTGTAATTGCTGAAACTTGCAGAGTATAATGACGATAAAATAAACAAAAGAAACCTATCCTGTAATAGTTCAAGTATTTGAACTAAAAAATTCCCAGTAAACAGAAATATGGAAAACGTTATTATAATGTAAACAAGCGGTTTTTAGTATTGCTAATTTTTACCCTAAAAATATAGCTTATTTTACAACTTAGGTAAAAATAATTCACATATTTTACATTACGAGTAGTTATATAACAATGAACCAATTAGTGAAATTAATACTTTTACAAAATTAATAAACTCATTTTTAAAACGAATTTCTACACAGTATAAATATCTTGTCAAATAAAAGTTAAGGTATCAGTTAAAACCAAATGAAGAAGCCCGTGTGCATAATCCAGAATAAAGTAACAAAAAAAATATTTTTAAAAATGGTACTTTTGTTAAAGATGCAACAAATTTGGCATTCACGAAGCCAAACAAAGTTCCGAAAAACAAGGCGAGCTAACCATATTTCTGTAACTGAAATTTAAGTGATGTTAGTATAACAAGCGTGTGTAGGCTATATTGGTTTTTAATTTCAACCATGCTTAATATAAATATATTAAGCATGATAATAAACATGAAAAATTACTACCCAATTTTAGAATACCGAGCCTATTACATTTGCTACCGAAAGAACTGAACACCTTCAGAACAAGAATCACATAACAAAATGGTTGAAAAATGTTTTATTTTTCTATGGATAAAGGACTAGTTTTCAATTTAGTAGTAAAATTTTTTATTAGTAAAAAGAAAGAGTCATACCATTCAGCAATCCATAAATTCAGCTACAATTTAAGTTAGTGCTCACACAAAATAGTACCTCACTCCATTACACGCTCTGAGGAACTGAGCCACATCTCTTTTCCTGTCGACTTTACAATTAAATGCTCAAGAAGAAACGATATAAAAGACGTAATAATATTTTCCGATTCAGGTTTATGCCCCAACTCATTAGCTTCCCATTCTTTTGGACATATCATTACAGTTGAACAACCCAGCACTTATAACACCATAGGCAACTTTCGTATGTATTATTTGTATATCTAATATATTAAGACAACGGCGTGATTTTCTAGGTAAATATACTGTAAACTATAAAACATATCAAGAAAAACTCCTCGTTGAAGAATAGTCCGAATCCTCAAACCTTTGCTTGTTTAATCTGTTTTGGAATGC
>NW_025786296.1:0-18403 GCF_021130785.1 Homalodisca vitripennis
TTTATGAAGCAGTTAACAAAGAAAATATAAAATTTTAAGCTCGGAAAATAAAACATGGAGTTCTACATGAGATTATCATTCTCGAATCGCCAATCACTTACGCTCTTGTTTTCCTTCCATGCTGAGGAATGAAAAATTTGGCAAGTTCACATTTTGTTATATTAGACTAAGTTCGATGTAGCAGAATATCTAATTTTACTTGATCTAACATCCTTCCCATTTACCTCGTAGCTTACTATTAGCTGATTTATATACCGGATACTATCTGATCAGTGAGATTGAGTATAACAATCTAGAACGAACTTAATTGAGTATTGAAGTTCGCTCCAAGTTAACAACGGTTACCGCTAAATCTTATATAGCTACTCTTTTCATATAGCCGAATGGTGAAAATAAATACGAAGAATATAGTAGCAATTATGAAGTTTGAAACTATTGTGTTTTTTAGGATTGATGTTGTTTAAGTACAAAAACGTAGAGAAATATTATAATTAGTAAGTATTAGCTAGTATATTTCAAATTTGCACGCCACGTAGAAAGTTTTTGGCATTTTATACTTTTAGTTGATTTAAAATAAAAAAAGTGGTAATAAGTTTTAGCAGTTACTAGATTATAATTATTGAATGAGTAGTAATTAAACTAGGAAATGTGTCTTTTTGAATAGTGCGTTGGGTGTGGCACAAAAGATACTGTAGGACCTGTTTTATCGATATATTATAGTAAAATGTAATGAAGTTACTCGTGTAATACAGGGAAACTACAGAGCAGAGTGTAGTTATCTGCAGTTTAGAGCGATTTATAGTTTAATGACATACCAACCACTTATAGTGCTAGATAGGGATAGCACCACGTGAAGCTTTCACAAGCCCATTTAACACTTATCGAGGACTTCACGCCATTCGTTAATTGGACGTGCTAGTGCTGAATAGTGACAGATAAACCAGTCCTTATTGGTTTAGAGTTATCTAGGGTACGTTTGAGTTACAGAATTAAAGACTTACGGTATACAAGAGCAATACGGCAAACATTGAGTGACCACAGTAATCGAGAGATCTGACTGACAGACTTATAAATATATATTTTTCAACACTAGTTATTCTTTGCAAAAATAAATTATGGTTTTTATAAGTGGGCTTCTCAAATATAACTTTGAACCCGACTAAGTAAAATCAGACGTCTATTTGTACTTCATCGCGGATTTTTATTCATCTGTTATGTGTTTTGTGAGAGTAACTTCCACAGCATACACTAAGTGAAATAAAGGCCATTAAAAGCAATATGGCTTCGATATTATTAAAATTTACAGGAGTTTTTTAAGCATATAGCCACTTTATAACAGGTGCAAGCGTATAATATATTATTTTTGCTTTGTTTACTTGTAAGAAGGTATACATCAAGTAAACTGCTCCAATTGTTGACGTATGTATAGAAATTCTAAAAGAAAGCTCTATATATACCAGATGAGGGTATATTAAAATATATATATATATATATATAATATATTATATATAGTATATGATCAAGGAGGGAACTCTGAAACAGATTTTTAAAACCCTTGTGTAGTACGATTTTCAGTTACGAAATTCACGTTTGTAATTTTGTTGATTTTAAAATAACATATGTGGTGCGGAATGCGCAAGGTTTCGTTTTCCGCCTAATTCTTGAAATGGACGTCATAATATTGTTGCCACATAATCAGATTTGGGACAACAGTCATTACATATTTAAGCATGTTCCTGCTAAATTTGTAGGCTAATCAATATAAAGAGGTGGATTAGTATCTGTAATAATAGTAATGTGAATTGTTTTTGAATGGAAATATTATGATAATACAATAACTACTTACATTATCCATCTATCGATGGTAACAGTTGTGCCCAGTAAGCAGAACGACCATAGCCTTCCGTGTATATAGGCTATGCTCCCCGTTTTCATATTGGTGTCCGTGATCCCTAACCCATGAATGGGGCGAATTAGCAATTCCCGTGTGAAACCCCCTTAATGCCTGTTTCAAAATTCTTTTATATTGACATGATAAAGTTCTAATAGGTAGAAGTATGAACGACTCAATAGGATATAGCTGAGTATATGTGAGCAAAATTTATATAAGATTTTATTGTAGTATTATAGTTAGGGAAACGACAATAGAACTTATTTACCCTCTAATAGCACGAACTTGAAAATTTGGCCGTACTGTCTTTCGTCTGTCTACTTTGATGCTTTATATTGTGAAAGGAAAATGTAATATACCATAATGCACTTGCAAGTTTAGTATGTATACTCGATTTAAACATAGAAATCATTTGATTTCTAAATTAAAGGTAAGAAAGGCTTATCAATTTTGGTTGGCTTTAGGCAAAACACTGATTACTATCGTACCAGGAGGCTGGTAAAGTTTTTTTTACGAAAGATTTTAATCGAGCGAGAAAATAAATTATAGATTTGAGCCTTTTAGATTTTATCAAGGTATAAAACCTTAAAGAATTTATATCACATATTAAAGATGAAAGCATAAGGTAGAAGAAATTAAATCTAGTGATAATTTATAAAATGAAATATCATTATAGCCAGATCCACTCAACACTTGTGAGATACTCTTTATCAAAATGGATAAAATAGGCATTTTAAGCATCTAACATTAGCGACTTTTAAAATTAATCCAGAGTATAAATAATTAGTATTGTATACTGACTTGTTTTTATAAACCCATTCGGCTTTAGTTGCTTTTGTTTTTAGCCAAAGTGAATTCTATATCAACAATACAAAAGTATAAACATTTTTAAAACGAAATGTAAAAGGTCGCAGACTTAAAGCTGCATTCTCTTGTCCTCTACCGATACTTCTAGCAGTGTATTATTAGAATATATAAGTTCAGAGATGATAAAATTAGTATTAATTACTGGTACATTTTACAGTAAATTTAAAGAATGATATTTATTTATATTATGTAATAATATTGATTAACGCGCATCTAGGGTTAACAAATAGAATAAAATACATGTATTGGATAAAATATTATTATTTTTATTCAATAAATGTAATATAGCCTATAATGGCAGGCTTTGTATAATTTTTTTAATTTTTTTTTAGGAAAAAAAATTGAAATAACATATGACATTTTGGAAGTAGATAGAGTAGGAATTGAGAGAGAATTGGAGGGGAATAAGTCTCCTATGTTATAGACTATTAGCTATAATATATTGTCACTGCTGCAAGAAGTTAACCTTCATAAGGCTCTAATTCACATATCACCGGAACTATACAACTATAACCTGGACCATTGGACCATAACTTGTGGTAAGTGTCTTCAAATTATTTGTTCAGATTTTTAACTCCATTTAAAATTGTTAACCACTAAAAATATTTATCAAAATTGTTATACATTCTGTGAACGTTTAATTAACTCTACATAAAATTAATCTAAATAGAACTACAGCGTTATTACTTAACGTGAACTATTTTATTTAATAACATTTTAAACACATACTCTATTTCAAGCCATAATTACGAGAATGTATAACTTAATTTACTTGATTTAATTTGTAATAAAATGTCCAAAATTTTTAATTTCATTTTGAAATTTAAAAATTATAATTTATAGTTAGTCCTAATCTGGAAAAGCGGAGGGTATCATCTAGTTGTATTAAATTTAAGAACGAATTTTGGGCAAATCTATTTCCTATCATTTGTAAACGGAGTGTTAAGTAGAGGATTTTTAAATAAACAGTATATTTAATTTAATGTAAATGTGGTTTGCCTCAATACGGTTTCTCAACATAGGTTTATGGTAATAAGAAAAATCAATACCTATAAAGAATTTCCAATTTAATTTAGTATGTAAACTTGCGGTGACTTATAATGTTATTGCTTTCTTTGGTTTTTGCAATCTAATCTTGATAAAAAACTTGAAGATACCAATTTATAAATAAAAAGTTACTAGAGTATTTATGTAATATGTATATTACACATTAGTCGCCGCTACCCACAAAGTATAAGCAACCTAAATATCGTTGCTTGATTAAGTTTTATTAATTTTTTACATATCTATCACACCCCCCATTATGAACTAAATGACTACTTAGGTTGCACCTCCTACTGTACAAGAAGAACCAAAAACTATGCCCACATCTATGTTCAGCAGTTAGTGTTTGTGTTGATCATCACCATCACATAGAGAAACTGCTGAAGCCCACGTAATTCCCCGGTGGATAGGAGCTGTATGTACGTTACTGAGCCGAACGTAACGAATCTGGGCGGTGTTTGTGTTCCAGCAGTAATATAGTTTCAAAAATAGCAAGGAAAATGAAGATTCTATAGCAAAAGATCTAAGTCCGATGGACGAGTGTATTTTTCTAGAAGATTTGGTGGTGCGCACTCATAGACATATAGCAAAAAGTTATAATAAACGGGTTTTAAACTATAATGTAAGATTTTTATATTAGAAGTAAAAACAAACATGCAAACCGACAAACTATTTTTAATACAGATTAGTTTAGAATTATCAATGTAGTAAAGATAATATTCCGCACCTAAGACTGTACTCCGTCTATTCCTCCCATTACCGTTAATTCTAAAACCATATAACATTCAGTAAGGTATATCAATTGTATAATCAGATTCGTTGGTACACAATTTATATTATCTATTAGTTATTAAACAAACGGGTCGGTCGTTATTTAAACGTGAGTTCTGACTGAATATGTACACTTATCAATTGTAACTTATGTCGAATCTGTAACAAACTATGAAAAGTAATTAACCGAAAACAATGGAAATCTATGTGATAGAATTAAGTGGTATACGAGTTGACTGGATTGGGAGTACAGGTAGGAAAGTCATCGGTCGCTTTGTAGCATACTGTCATGGCCATCGTAAGACCTCACTGTGAGTATCGGTTTAACACATAACTTGTATACCGCTTACACGTGCTTCTACGTACCGAAACGAGCAGCACACATTGTAAGCCTTGTTTCGGTAATGTTTCTTGCACCAGTGCAGCATCCTTCAATTGCCTTTTTCCAATTGACTAAAGATTTTATACACATACACCCAGAGGGATATATAGCGGATCGTTGCATTAATATTTTTAGTTAAAAGCGTCAATATATAAAAGTGTAGAAATGTGGTTAAACATTAAATTGGTATATTCACGTATTCAAGTGTAGATACGATAGAAATATCGATTTTAGGAGAAGCTGCATGAAATAGGTTTCTAAGGTAATGGATGAAGAACTTTACTGGCATCGCCGAAGTTCCAAAGGATTTCCGTGGCATCAGCTTGGCTCAAGTGGTATAGCGAACTCAAGGTGGGATCTCCACTATGCCATCAGACTCGTCCCAGACCCAGCAATGAAATGTGTTTAGTTATCCGACTCGCCAAAGAGTTTAGAATGGCTTCGTAAGAGAAGAACTATCATGGAGGCGGTTTCCATATCAATGAAATTTGTGAGCTTGATTGGCTTTACTTATATTGAGGTCATAAAAAAACTAAAAAACTTTAGCTACCCGGCAATGGCATCATCGGGCATTCCAGATTTTGTGAGTTGGTGTTTAATTATATAGAAATGTTCAAATGTATTTTTAATGAGATGGGTTTTAAAAGCTAAATGATTAAATCATTTTATTTTATTGTTATATTTTACATTTTAAAATCTAATATCGTAATATAATTTGTTATGACAGGATTAATTACTAAACATAAATTTTAACACCATAAAATTATTTTTACTCTTTTAGCAATAGCAATATTTAGTATTTTGTAATAATGTTATATAATAACTGTTTCTAAAAAAAATACATTACAGTTTTACGATACATAAAAGTGTCGTATTAAGTATAAAAAAATAATTTATACAACATGTTTAATAAGCATACTTCTTCAAATAACAGGCAAATTGAATTGCTCAATTTCAATTTAGAATCACTATGGCAGGATTTAGGGTGTAAGAAACTAGAGAAAGCGAAAGCCAATAATACTTGTGTTAGTTTAGTTATACACTCGCCATGGTTGACCAGATACCTGAGTTATAGGCCTATCGAAAAATCTTTGTCGAGTTCGATATAATGAGAAACAACTAACCTAATTTACTGCCAAACATTTGTTAGTAAATCTTTTTGTAGGACAAATAACGTCGTAAAAAATCTATATGTAAAATCATTATTATCTCTTATTTATTTATAATTAAATTAGGGGTGTTTTTATAAATAACTGCAATAAACACATATGTGAGTACTGGAAATAATACTTAATAGAACTGTATGGGAAAATCGATGAATTGTGAAAACTATAAATTCTTAAGAAATGAAGTCGGCTTTCAACTGACTGATTTAACATGGTGCAGAGAGCTGACCAGGGGGTAGCTTCCATGACAGTAAACTACGCGAGGGAGAGCGTCATTGATTTCACCAAGCCGTTCATGAACCTCGGTATCGGGATCCTCTTCAAGGTATGCCAGCCTCTCGATCTTTTATTCTCGACCTCACCGTATCTGATACTGACCCACTTTAACCCGCCTGGGGATCCTAATTAAATTCATCACATCATGTCAGCTTTCTTTGAGAAGCGACGTTCTATATACTGGAACACTGCTACAAGCTTCCTTACATAAAGTTACTTGTAACTGAAGTTTACTGAGATAGTTTTCAATGTATACTGTAAATTTATGACTTCTTTATGATTTGTTCTCTAATAGAAGTTTATTTTTTATTAAATTTTATAAAAGAAAACTAACAATATTGTAACAGTTTTATTG
Organism: Homalodisca vitripennis; assembly: GCF_021130785.1. Classification (NCBI taxonomy): domain Eukaryota; kingdom Metazoa; phylum Arthropoda; class Insecta; order Hemiptera; family Cicadellidae; genus Homalodisca; species Homalodisca vitripennis. Next base: position 6,753 of record NW_025786296.1, read on the forward strand.
TGCAAGTTCATAATATTATAAAAGATTAAACAACTTTAATAAAGCTTTTAACTTAAACATCTCTTTTTAAATGTTCTAAAATGAAACATGGTAAAAACGTTAGATTAATATAAACTGGTAATATATAAATATATTACAATAGCGTAAGTTCTTGAGAATTCTACAAACTATTATAAAAAGATACAAATATTCCAAAGTACTCTTTATTTTTAATCAAATACGGATTGTTGTTTTAATATTGTACATAACTGTAAGAAGCGTAATAAATAAATTTTAAAGCCACAAATCATTTTTAAATTAATGAAAACATTAGTTTCTAATACACAAAATTCACAACATACCTTATATGGATATAATTTTTATTTAGTGAACTAAGTTAAGTATCGACCACTACAATGAACTCGAACACGTCAATATACACGACAACGAACACGATCTTTACTCTTGTATAGCCTCGCTTTCAGTTAATTATATTTTTAATGATTAAAATCATGAAATACCCAAGCTTCGATTCTAAATGAACGCTATGTTTGTTACCGCTTGCTCGTACCTTATAATTAGCTCTCTAAGCACCATCTGCATGTGTTTCAAAATTGCTTACAAAGGCAAGATAAAATGTCAGTGTTTTGGTTTTGAAAAAGTTGTTGTAATAAAATTTGTACATGTTTCCTACATTATTTTTAGAAATGCTTCAACATAGGCTATAGTTTGGCTATATTTCGTTATTGATTTATCTGTGTCAACATAAACACACGAAAATCTTTTTAATGTGAATGAAAATACTAAACGTGACTTTTAAATGGTAATACAATTTTTATTATTCTAAAATTGTGCTAATTTTACAATGCAAATTACTTTCATTTCGTTAGTAGACTACTATGCAGTGATTGTTGAGAATATTTTAATGTAATGGCATGCTTATTTCAAGCTTGGTGCTTGTGGACTCTATACTACACAAGCATATGTTTTAAATAAGACAATTTCTTAACAGATTCTAAGTTAAAACTATTTTTATGTACATTGCATATAGTTTATTATGTTATTATACTATGAACCACGAATATGTTTGCTTTTTATAAGACCACAAACTGTTTTCCTGGATATCAATTGAATTTATCTTAAAACAGAAATCGATCAATTCGATAAGCTACGCTAGGTTTAGGAGGTGCCAATACGAAGGTGACAAAAAGTTAAAAAATGAAAAACGGTAAAGTTTGAAAAACAGTTAGTTCATATACTTTAGATGACTCAACTGTATCATTTTGTTATGTGTTCGCCTGTCTTTTTTAATTGTAACAAGTTAAGAAAAATATGTAAAAATATAATTTCCTTTTAAATTATCTTTGAATAATGTCGTATTTGGTTGACCAACATAAATAGCTAGTACAGCTAATAGATTGAATTTTCTTTCTGGTGGCAAAAAATTGATGTGTTATCAAGAAGGCAAGAAGACAAGAACTAAAGTTCGGGTGCGTTATACCATTAAAAGTTACGTCACAAGTTTCCTGAACTAAACCCCTTTGTATAATTGTTAAGTTCTTATGATTTAATAGATTTGTTTAAAATAACTTTTAAAAAAACGAAAACTCCGTTGATAAATGCATGATAAAGCAAATAACCAATTGTCAATAAAACTCTTCCGTTGTCAGTTGTATTTGTAATGTGCAAATGACTGGTTTGTTTCAATAAATGCTTATTATAAGTATTCAAAAAATATAGTAGATTAATATCTTTTTATAACTCTAAATATCATATATGCAAGACATCAGTTTTTAAATATGTAGTCCATATTTAGAACAGTACTTTGGCGGTATTCTTTAGCCAAGATATGGATTCTATAACATTTTAAGCTAAAAATTTGAATATGCGTAAATTGGTGAACTACAGGTAACGTCCGCACTTATTATTGATGTGCAAATGTCCTGGGTACGATCTTTGACTCCTGAACATTCACATCCTCCTATCATTGGCCAACATTGACGCCCTTTCCTCAGCTGTGACACTCGGCGATGATTGACCACCTATCGAGAGACCGTCGGCTGACCACTGAGAAGTTGTCTGAGACAGCGAATTTTGGGAAGAGAGTGTAAATTGGTAGACATTTTTGTGTAATATTCTAAATTATTCTATTGCTGTAGAATATTATATTAAGGGCAAATGTTCTATTATACTTGTTTATAGTTTCATTATAACTCCTCTGTTTATACATATGGAGAAAATACTACTCAATTGGAAAGTTTGAATACGGAACTTTTTGGTAAGCTTATGAGGTAGCTTTCCGTATATGGGTACTATTGTTTAAAAATGGATGTACAAGTGAATGAATGTTCGGTAAGATTTATATACTGTACTTAGTATAAACATCTAACGGCATCATACAAATTGTGTTTTTTAATATAATTTTTTTATATGCACAGAAGCGAAGGTGTGATAAACTTGAACGTTAGAAGGTATCTCAAAAACATCTCAAAATCGTTTTTTTAAGCACAATGAAATATACTTTATTGTGGTAAAATCAAACAATATAAATAAATAAAACATTTAGATTTGTGTGCTATAGTAATAAAGAATATTTTGACAGAATGATATTGTTAATACATAGCCCATTAGCAGTAACATGAGGATCTAGATCCAATGTATAAGATAAAAGAAAATTTGTGAGAATTATTAGCGTATGTAAACTTTAAGTATTACAATGAAAATATGAATTGATAAGACAGTACCGCCAAAATCTTAATTTAAGTAAAACTACTCATCAGTAACAATAAACATTAAAATAACTTAAATTAATTGAGTTAATCATTTATTTATATAAGTAATTAAAGGTAAAGTACATAATTTATCTTAGGTATATGAGAGATAAAGTAATAACCTCAAAGTCTGATAGCTTTTCTTTAATCGTAAAGTGTGTTGTACAATAATTAAAACGACTTACCTAAGACATTGGTGTGTACAGACAGTTTGAAAACTTGAGAATATTGACACACTACCCAAAAAACAGGATAATACACTAGAGATAATATATTATTACGTTATTTAAATATTCTTGCTATTTGCTCTTTGTTATTTATTATTAATCTGTAGTGTATTATCGTATACGTAAATTGAAATCTAGTATAGCCTTAGGCTTAATTCTAAGTTTGTCCCTAGTAACAGTAGGGTTTAGGGCAGTCAGGGTGTTTGACTTTTTTCATTGCTAACGCATGTAAATGCGTGTGTTACCAAATCGAGCAGAGTTTAACAGTCCATTTAGTCCAGTCGAGCGAATACCACTTACAAGTCTGCCTCGTCTGGTATTTGTGACTTGTATGTTGACTGCTTTGTTACCGCCGAGAATTTTTATCAAGCCAGTTCCGAACTGGACTGCTGCCTTTGTTCAATGTTATAATTATCAGATAATCTACATAAAAATTATGGTCCAACAGGGAATTGTCATCTGGTTCGAGGTGGTACACACAAATTGGTTTTGTCGACAGTTCAACACCGATATTTTTTAATAGGCGTTATCTTAAGTCATCAGCAATTATCACCTAAATTTGCTTATTCCTCGCGCCGCATAATGAGTAATAGTTACTTTTCTCCATTTCAAAGGAAAGAAAACAAAAGGAACCATTTAACGTACAGAAGTATATAATTAAAAATTTAATATGGAAATAGGAGTTTAATTTTTCAAATCTAGAAAAATTGTCAAATAGTAGGTTTTCTTTGTGGAAGTCATGAATTTCATAAAAATCACCAACACAAACATTACATCTACAAATATAATGAATACCTGTTTGTCTTGATTTAGTTACCGAGGATTTGGAATTACAGAATGATAAAAATAAGATATTAACATTTTTGTGGTATTTGTAATTTTAAAATATACTTACATGAATTGTTAATAATGTTATAGTCACATATGCCCGTGCGAGTAATGTCTTTATTTTTTTTACGTGGACGATTGTTATTAATCTTATAAATCTAAATCAGTGACGTAATACATTGTAAACAATGAATGTTATTGTGAATTTTTAACTATCTTCTAATCAGTATAAATGATATGAATTTTTATGATGTAAAAGAATCCATTTCGGCCAGGTATATTATTATAAAGAGAATAACCTTGCTGCCATGTTGAGAGATTTTCCTTTTAATTGCAGTAAAACATACCGCTTAGAGATAGATATCTATTGTACGTACAAGTTTATAATTAAATTATAACAGTGTTCAGATTGTTTACCTAAAATTACATGAAAAACCTTTTTTAATTTCTGTATAAGCTACCTCGTAGCCAATTCTTGAAAAAGGTATACAAGTAGCCTAAGGGGAAAGTTATGTGTGTAGTGATCCTTTTTTTAAACGGTAAGTATCTTAAGTGTCACGTGACGTAATGGTCCACTCGATAGTTAGGCGAACCAATGCCGAATTGTGGTATCATCCTAATAGTTGTGCCGGTTTCGAGTGCCATCTAACTTCATGTAAACTGAAAATATCTGTTAGATGTTATAATATTCGTAGTCCATTAAAGTTAATAACAGTTTTGTCAATATCTATTTAGTTTGTATGCGCTTATGGTAAGTTTTTGTTCCACTACCTTAGGGCAGGTAGATGGTTTCTTGTAATTTTTAAGTATTTACAAACCGCCTAAAGACAAAAAGTTACTCTTACAATTATCTAATAATTTCAAACTATTATCAAGTTTACTCGTTGCAATGTTCACCAAGTAATTAATTAAGAAACTATAAGATCTGAGAATCCAAGTTGATTTATTTGATTTAATAATTAAAATATGTAAAATAAACACTATTTAACCAATACTGCCCTATGGCAAACACAAATATCGTAATATATCATTGGATTAAACTGTCTGTAACATCAGTTTTCGGTAAAAATTTGATAAAGTGTAAGTACAGTATAGTAATTACTTTTTATTTATTAGTTAGTACTGATGACGGCTAACTTGAAAAGATTTAGGTTATTTGCATACCCTATGTTTGAAAATGTATAGCAGTGACAATACAAAACTACAAGTATTGGGAACTATAAAATACATACCACTACAGGTGAAGCAGTGAGGTAAATAATCCTAATTAACCCATTCTATACCATGTGGTACACCTATAAACAAAAGACTATTATGACAATACTGAAGAGTGGAAAGGTATTAAAAATAAATGTTTTGCAATAAAATAAAATGTTTTTCAACCCTAAAGAAGAAAATAGATTGCAAAAAATTTAGCGCAATTTTTTACCTTTTAGCAATTACGATAGAAAATATTTACTTATATTATTTCGCCTAATATATATTTACTCTATTACAAAAATATTGAGATAAAAATCTTAGCAACCTAGCGTAATGAAATACCACAATAATTGTCCTGGATTATGTGTTGTATTCAATAACGGACTGAAAAATGTTCGCGTTAGTTTTCCTGCACGGCAATTTTCCAAATAAAAAATCAGTCTTGAAACCTATTCAACTGTTACAGAAAACAAACAACTAGCCATTCCCCATAGCCTAGAGTTTCTTTTTTACGCTAGAGTAAAAGTTTTTAGGAGTATTTCCCTAGAAACGATCATTTACAATCTAAAATATTTTAGACAATTACTATTTCGAAATTTTAAAATCATACTCCGTTTATTTTTTGTTTTAACATCAATATATGTCTATACAAATGCGCAATAAATTTTAAATCAACGTAGTTAATTTTTAAATCACCTTCTTTTATAGTTAATGGTGAGTGGACGTCTTTGCCACTTTATTTCTGGTTATGGTCTTTGGACGGAACCCGGGAGCTGCTTTTCCTTACAGGCTGGTCGGAGCCATCTGTTTTAACCAGATGGTTGTTCTCATTTCTAGATGTTATTCTGTGGCTTTCTGGCTTTTTGATTGGTTTTTTTTCTTTTTATAGTATATTTCCCAAGGGTTTTTCTAGATATCGGGAATTAGGTGTTTCTTGCTCTCTTCTCTTCTGGACTCTCCATGAGGGCAAGGACATCTTGGAGTTTTCTTGTGGGTCGGAGTTACAAAATTCAATAAGCTGGCTGGCCCGCTCCCCTCTAACGAACCCCCGGCACGGTGCTTTTGGTGTTAATCATCGTATGCCTACCTTCCAATCAACGTATTCACGGGACCTCGGTTTAATATTTAGGAACCCAGTCCTTTACCAAATTTTCAAGGTGTACGAATATTCGTCGCATATTGGATAGCAGAGCCGGTGGTTTATGAAATGGAAGGCTAGGCGTTGCCGAGGTGGCGAAGTCGGAGGAATTCTATCACAGCTATGAGAGGCTAAGTCACTAGTTTTAAGTTTTTTTAAATGGGGTAGTCACGTTTTTTCTAAATTTTTTTTAGTTTTCTAAATTTTTCCTTACACTGCGGGCCTTTTTTATACTCAAGAATGTCTAAAACTTCTTTCGTAAGTACTAGCTTGTTTTTAAAATGTGCAGAGTCCTGAGCCAAGCAAGTTTTCTTTGCAAACCAACTCCTACCTAAGCCTAGTTGTGTAAATAATTGAATCATGTGAGTGGCAGTATTTCTATAAACTTTAGTAACTTATTTCTCTACTAATTAATTTAGGATACATAGGTAATTTTCGGTTGATTTTTTTCTAGCTTAATAAATTTTAACTTTTAAAACCAATTTTAATAAATTTATTTTTCTCTCACCAAGTTTAACATCCGTTAACCTAACTTTTACTATTCAACCTACAAGTGTAGCGCTGTTGCCTTAAACAGTACCTGGTACTTAATTAGCTTGTGCTTTCCTAAACTTTAATTTAGCAGACCTCTTTTAGTATTTTAATTTAAACGTTTGGCTACAGAAATCTGTGCAAGTAAAGTCTGAAAGGATTTCATAGATGGTGTTTGTGTGACTCGCGTATTGTACTGCCGCCCATATGGTTATAAGCCTACCTTTTGTTTTTTAAAAGTTCTTAGCTTTGCTGGTTAATATTTGAGAAACCCCCATTCAGTTTTCACCAGATTATTTACTTTTGGGTTGCTTAATAATTAAAAGTGTTCTTTTTTTATATAATAAAACTTGCTTTTCCCTTCTGATATTTCATCTCTCACTAAGTCTGCACCTTTTAATTAAAATTTTTAACACTTTCCAACACCTACCCTTAGTTCCAAATGCAATTAATTGTTGGTTATTTACTAGGATTTAACTTAATTATTTAGTTATTTTAATTTATTCTTCCAAGCGGATTTACTCCACTTGTACATGTTTTAAGTTGATAATGAGTTTTAAATTTTTAAATATGCACTAATTTTGAATGATTTTGTCTACTGGTGTTGAATTTGTTCAAGTCTTACCAAGAGTTTTGTTTAGGTTAATGTTAGCCTACACACCAAGGTAAGTGAAGTGTTACTGTTAAATTATCGGATAATCTTTTCCTTACCTAGAAACTTAATTTCAAAACTTTTATGGTAGGCCTGGATGGGCGTATTTGAATGATTCAGGGCAATTCAAAGTTAATGGGGTTGATTTAATTCTGAAACAGTTTTTGCGAATTTTTAAAAAAAACGCTTCTTCAAAACTTGAATCGTTACTGTAAAAAATTAATTCCTTTTATAGTCTATTTTATTAAAAACCTTTTTGCTTCTTGTTGGCTAGTGCCCTTGTTTAAATTTTAAGCAGTTAAACTTAATATGGAGTACACCTTTAGTTTCAACTATTAATAAAAATAACATAGGAGCGCTATGTTTGTTTTGTAATTTATTATGAAGTTGCCAGCCTGGGGTTGGAATTTGAGAACGTGCTGACATACATATAAGTGACTTTAATTAACTTACAGAAACTAAACTTGTCCTTTCCAAAATGTTGAAACCATCCTTGTCTTTTACCAAAACTTTTAAAAACTATAGTTTTGCCACCTTGAGGGTTCCAACTATTTTTATAATATTATCAAACCCTAGTGGACTGTTCCTTTTGGATTGCGATTGATTATGTCAGCTTGCTTGATTCAGCTTCGGGTGTTTTAGCTTACCTAATATTTCAGTTTTAGCCTTAATTTAAGCGCTTAAGTTGTTAAATAATTTTTTTTTTCCTTTGGTCTTTAATTATCTTAATTTTTAATTTTTCACTGGGGTTTTTTTTTTTGGAGTTCTATTGGCCTCAAAAGAGATTTTTTTTTGGGGGTGTTCTAAATTATTTACAGTTTTTTAAGGGAGAGTTATTATCTAATTTAGGGGCTTGGTGTCTTGTTTCAACTTGGGCCTTGTTTGAACTTTATGTGAGTAGTTACACTGTAAGCGCTAGCTTTGTACGTACTGATCGCGTCCAACTATATAATATTTTTTTTATGCTCTTTCCTACGGTACAAGTTGCTCTTGCTTTTTGATTAATTTTTGGTTTACTTCTTGGTTTCCCTCTTCTTTATTTCTTTTAGTTTTGAAAAAAGGATTGTTGTTAGGTATTTTTTTGAATACCTTGAACTTTTTCTCAACGCATTTTGAGATATGGAAACAAATTGAAAGTCCTACCCCCGGGACTGGAATGGCAGCGCGGATCATTTTTTTGCTCTGAAAGCCAAACTTTTTGAATTTATATTTTTCTGGCTACACCTGTTTAGTGGATACTGGAAGTTGGATTACATGGTAATAATATAGGCAATGTAACTTTATTGCTTTTTAAATTTTATTTGTAATACTATGCAATTGAAAATAGTTTATTTTTTTTTTAAACTTGTAACTTTTTGCACACACCCACAGTAAAGATTGCTCTAATGATTTTCTAGTGAATACTTGTTTGTTGCTGTGACTTTCGAGGTGATCCCAATGTCAGGGAAACTTATTCGGTCCGAGGGCCCATGTTTCCCTAACCATGAAGAAATATTTTAGGGCCTATCTAAGACCCAAAGCGCACAGCGGGGCTTGCTCGCCGGGACGTTTATTAGGGGAATTGTTTTTAGGGCATAGTGATGTTTAGTTTAGTTTTTTCCCCCTTCCTTCTTCTTCTTCTTTTTCCTGATCTTCCTTACACCACATTTAACACTTCTGATACTTTTTACTCCTCTTTCTTTTTACAATTACATATACAAACCACCCCCTCGGGGGGATCAGTGGTTAGCAATTGGCTGTTTTAGAGAAATTTTTTTTTTGCTTCGGCAATTTTTTCTAGGCTGTATATTTGGGATGCGAATTTATATGTTCTATTTAATTTTTAAACATTCCCCTAATGCAGTCAGCGGCAGCTCCTGCTACTCCTTGGTTCGGCCAAACCCATTACATTTTACAACACAAGCTTACAATTTTCTTGTTCCCCTTTTCCTTTTTCTTTGTCCTTTCCTCTTGATCGTTAGTTAGGGTCAGGTCTTTATGGCAGTAGGTGGAATTCTTTGTTTATTTCAGCTAAGTTAGCTAGCGATGTGGATAGGTTTTAGTTTTTATTGTTGAAAATATTTGTTTGAATGATTTGGTAGTTTGTCCTATATATTTGTTTGGTAAGTTTAGTTGTATGTTGTTATCTCTTTGTGTCTTTAAGACTTTATAATTTTGTTCTTCTGAAGCTCGCATAAATGTTCCAGCAGCTCTATCTTATTTTATTTGCTGTTTAGAGGTGTTTATATTGGAAGTGTTTTTTTTTTTAACTGTTTGTTTACTGTTATCCTTTGAAGGGCTTTTATTTATTGTTAATTTGTTTTAGAGGTTATAATTGATTAGTTTAACCTAATTTTTGTTGGGTTTTGGCCCAGTTTAGTTTTGTTTTGTTTGGGTCTCTTTTCTCGGGGTAGGTTTTCAGGGTTTTTTTTTTGCCTCTTCCTGGCCAACACTTAAGATAACTAGTCTGTTTTTTGTTTTGTATTTTAAAAGTTCCTAATTAAACCAAACTTTCATTACCACGACCTAAATGATTTCCTTACATCCGTTAAGCTCTTCCCGTAGCTCTACAAGTTTTTCTTTCACGCCCTTTTTAAGAGCCTGAATTTTAATTGTGCTCCAAGTCTTCTAAATTTATAAAAACTAGTCATTGGAAAAATAAAACTTTTATTTTGTCTTTTATCCTCACTCGGCCACCAATTTTTTTTTCTCCAGCCGTCCCGTAGGGGGAATGGAGCAGTAACCTGGCCCACTCTTTTGCTAAATTTTGCCAGTACCCCAGGTTTTTAACCCTAAATTAGTTAGAGCCTTTTACAACCCAACGAACTTGGGTCTTGGTTGATTATTAATGAAATGGGTGTAAATTTTCCCTCCATATTTTTAATTTTTCGCTCTTTGGAATGGTCTCTTCATCCCTTCTGTTCCTCCCATCTTTGAAGAAAAAAAAAAATACAGACCCTTATGTCTGGAGTAATACTCGTCCCCTGGCGGTTCCAAGGAGTTTTCCGCCAGCCGTTCGGGGTTTCCATTCCGGGTGCCTTAAGTGGCCCTATAGGGTTCCGGGGTGGAGATACCCGGAGGGTGAGAAGACTTTAGGAAGTTGCTTTGGCGCTAATAAGACTTTGGCTAATAAGTTGTACACTTATTTAATTTCCTTCCCAACCTTACTGGACACACCTCTTGTAGCCTTTTAGGACTCACCAAGCGTATTAGTGATGTAGAGAAACTAACGAAAAAACCCATCCTTGTGTCAACACTTCAGCAAGACCTTTATTTATTGGTAGCTACCACAGAAAGTAGTTAATTATGTTCAAGTTTGTTTTTTACTACTACTCAGGCTTTTCCTCCTCAAGCCTCTTCTTAAACTAAAAAAGATTTAATCTTGAGTAGTGTGGGTCAGTCGGAATGGATCTCTAGCCGTTACCCTTTTGGAGCGCCTCGCGAGCGTGCATGCTATCCATCTACTAGAGCTATTATCTAGCAGTTTAGCAAACGGACAAAGCAGTACCAGTTGTAGGTCTCTAATCTTTCCGTCCTTGTCTTCCTATCCTTATCCTTTGGAGTTTTTTTCTTTTCTCGTCTCCCGGTAAGTGGAGGGGAAGGATGAGGCGTTTGCCACTTTATTTTTGTTGTGCTTCTGGACGGACCCAGGAGCTGTACCTTTACCAGCTGTACGAAGGCCATCTGTTTTTAACATATGGTTGTTCTCTTTTTCTAGATGTTTCTGTGGTCTTTCTGCTTTTTTGATTGGTTACTAGTATGTTTCAGGTGTTTTCTAGATATCGGGAATTAGGTTTTCTTGCTCTCTCTCTCTTCTGACTTCCATAAGGGCAAAAGCGACATCTTTGTTGAGTTTTTCTGTGGTCCGGAGTTACAAAATCAAAGCTGGCTGTGCCTGGCGTTGTCCCGCTTACCCTCTACGAACCGGCACGGTGTTTTTGAGTGTTTAAATCGTATGCCTACCTTCCAGATCAACGTTTCACACGACCTCGTTTAATATTTAGGACCCAGTCTTTCCAAATTCAGTGTACGAATATCGTCGCCAATGGTATTTTGAGTGCCCTTTATTGGGTCCATTCATCTATGTTGGACTACTTGTATCTAACTTAGGTTGCTGTTTTTGGCAGGGCAAATCATAAATTCGCGGAAGAGATTTAAATTTTTAGCATAATTGCACGATTCAACTTTAGTGAATAGATGCAGTAATAAGAACACTATAAATCCTAGCTTTTTTATATCATAGTGTATAGTATTCATGTCAAGTAGTTTATCTCAAGAATATATGTACGTTCTATACAACTAGTATAGTAATCAAGTTGTGCAATGATACATATACATAATAATTT